>NC_056735.1:776259299-776489299 GCF_019279795.1 Protopterus annectens
TATCTCTGATTCGAATGTTACATACTCACCATTGGTAGTTCCATCTTCTTTACCAAACTCACTGCTTAGGCATGACTGATCCTTAGAGTAGGTCTGCATGAGATTTCTTTATACAGTTTTATGATTACGTTCCTCCTTGCACAGACCTCAGAGACATGGTGAAAGGGCCTTTGCAGGACAACATTGTGGGTAGAAGGGATGGAGCTTTCCAAGGTGGATAGGTTTCATTAGCTGGACTGATCAATTCTTGTCAGTCTTGGTTGTAATAACAAAGTAGATGCAATGGCCGCTTCATATCTGCAATTGCAGTAAATACATAACTTTCAAATGTGGAAGGAACCTTCATCAGCATGCGCATTAATGCACTTTATACACAGAAACAAAGTAAAGACTAATTATAACAAATTACTAGCAGTTCTTTGAAGCCCAAGTTGTGTAAACAGGTGATCTGTAGTCTGCTTGTTCAGTCACAAATCTTAAGTTATTTTTCAGTCCTTTTTACATTAAACTATTCAGATAAATTAAATTGCAAGTCTGTAAAAATGCGGACTCATTTTTACATGTAGCTAGTTTTCATAAGATATTTTTAAATAATGTATCTAGGTGATTAGCCACAGTGACTGCTGGTTTCAGTTAGAAAGCTGTCATTAAATATTGAATTGTTTCCAGGAATGTGGAAGCAAATTATTCATACTCAATTTATGTAGTGTTGCTGGTTTAATATTGTGTGTAGATTAAGCAGTAATTTGCTTAGCTTAGCATTTGTGTTTGTGTGTGCATAGCTATTATACATATGTGTTGTGTGTGCACATTTTATATACAGTATATACAGTATGCGCGTGTATGTGACACACATAGATATATATATGTATATATATATATATATAGATAGATAGATACATAGATGGATAGATATTCAGAGTTAGTGAAGAATTATATAGTCTTGTCTAAAGGCTGTGGTATAGCCAACTCATTAAAGCATGTTAGAGAATCTGTACAGCTCCCAGGGTGCAAATGAAAAAAATATTTCTGCATTTCCCAGCTGTTTAGGCTAGCGGCTGTTTTGAAGATTGTGACTGAAGACATCATAAGACTCTTGTTGGGTTTAAATTTAAGTGCTTCTGTCAGGGAAGAGACAAGTGTTCCCTGAGGGAGGTGATGTGAATTCTGCTTGATATTTTTAACAGCTTCTAGCTTAAGGGAAGAAGAGATGGCTGTATCATTTCAGATTTTGTATAGAAAACCATTCATGAAGACTTGCAAGCTTTGGATGTTTTGTGTTTTTGAAAATGTTGTACAGTTGGGAATAAATTACACGAAATACTATAACTTGCTGTTGTAGTTCAAAATAAGTAATTACAGTTGAAGTGCTTTGTCTGGCTGCTTATTGATGGCATTGTATATGCTTACCGAAAACTAGCTGAAAGATTTGCAATAAAAAAATAATTTGTGCTCATTTAAAAGCATGTGAACATGCAAGGTATGACGTGGGTCATTCTCCAAAACATTGTTAACGTAAAAATTTGTTGATGTAAAGAAAAGAACTGCTACATAGGTCTTGCCTTTTAGCGCAGTAAGCAAGCAAAAAAAAAAACCTCAAAGCATCCATCCCACCCTTTTCCAAGGGTGAATCAGCAATCTTAGGTGTCTGTGGGTGATACAGGTCACAGTGCGTGAGAGCTGAGATGCTGAGTATAACGTGGTTATGTGTTGTAGTTTAACCAGTGAAACAATGAGTGATGTGTTAATAAAGTACCTTCTGTAATATAGACATTAATATGTGCATGCAACAGTTATAGATGGGTATCTATATACAGACTTGGCAGTGTTTAGGCTGCTTAGTGTTCAAAGTGCATGAATGAAGGCCTATATCTTCCAATTTAGCATATAGTGTTAGTGATTTTTGTGAACTGTGCTTTTATGTTCTCCTTTATGAAAAGCAGGCGTATTGGTTCCCACCTTACAAAAAATGTATTACCTTTTCTTTTAAAGTCAAAAATGGATGTGGTATATTGAAGTGTGAGCCTGCTTTCTTCTGTATTTGCACTCTTAGTGGAACAAGCTGGCTTACCTCTCAACGCCTTAGAGCAAGAAATCTGGATATAGCTAAAAATAATGATGGGACAAAGGCCCAAAAATAGGAACAGATTTTAAATATTGTTCTTATCAACTTAGAAACGTGTTAGAACAACAGGTTTTGTTTTAACATGCATTTGCTGAAGGATGTGAAATCTGAAACTAAAATGGCTGTCAGTAGTTATAGACTTTAATCCCCAGTGGAGACACAATTCCCTTTCAGGCTTGACCCAGAAGCAATGCTTGGTTAAGAGACTAGCACAGAGTTGCACATCAGGAGGCTGTATGGTGTTGGCCTAGCAGAATATAGTCTCAAATATCTGCTAGACTCCAAGGTTGCATGAATCTGTATGCAATACAAAGGTGAAAATTAACCAGTTTTTGCTGAAGCAGATGCCATTAAAGTAGAATGAAACTCACAATGAGTATTTTCTTATTCTGTCTACTAGTCATCAGACCCCGTGCCAGTCAACTGGTTTACAGGCGCACTGTATCCCCATATACTGGAGGAGCAGCCATTAGGGGCCATTCTTTTTTGTTGTTGTTTTTGGGGCCCTGACCCTGCTGCACATGCCCAGTGACATGCCCAGGAACTGGTGTGCAATGGGTGATATTGAGGACAAGTCACTTATTTGCATGAGTGACATAATCCTTCAGAACTGACTGGTCCTCTTTGGTCTCCCCTGGGGATTCAGCCACTTGAAAAGTGCACCCCTTTTATCATCCCATCAAGGAGCTGTGATCCAGCAAAGCCAAAACCCGCACCAACTGTTTAGTACTGAGCCACTAATCAAGCACTGATCACCAGGTTCGTAGTCAGGACCTTATCTCTCTGTGCCATTGGAGCTGGTAATTGGGTTTTAGGTACATACTAGGCTAGCTGCCCTTGCAGACCATTTTAAGCCTAGACACTTTCCCTTTTTGTGCTTGAAATAAGTTATCCCAATTTCTTATAGATTATACTTGCCCATCTCTTGGTCAATAATTATTTATCACTAATGAAAATAACTGTGATCATATCATAGATAATTTGAAAGGATACATGCATGGGATAAAGTATTTAGGAGCTGCCTTTGTCCATTAGTAGCACAGGGGGCAGTCCTGGATTCATTTTTCTGTTTCCCATCCATAGACCTAAGTTGTGCATAAAAAGGACAGGTACCCCCTGCCAGATGTACCAGTCCCTTCAAACCATTCTGTTGGTGTTGCAGAACAGGTTTAGATCCCTAGACCAAATATTTCTGATGCCATTTGACTTGTTGATGTGCAGTAAATCCATTAGTAATGGGTCAGAGAATACCTTGTATGCAACACAGAGGTCAACTCTTAGTAGTCTGTAAGATACCAAATATAGTGACAGGGCTTTGGGTCGTTCCATGTAGGACACATTGTTTAGGCCTTGTATACATTTAGTAATGCATCTCTGTGTGCATTCCAGTTGTTGCATGTGTCTTAACAGATACATAACAAAAGGGCATTATTTTTAATGATTGGCCTGATGAGGGCTGAGTAAAGGAGAACATCCCTAGATCTAGGCACAACCCCTTCCTTTGTAAGCTGTATAGTATAGAAGGACTTTCTTACAACAAATAATTATAATTAAAATTAATATGTTATTACAGATTATAATGCTAATATAATATGTTGTGATTAATTATCACATAAAGATTGATAAAAGATTGAACAAATGGTATAAGTAAAACATTTTGCAATGCTATGTAGGTGCTTTTGTTTTGCACGCTTGCAACATTTAAGGTGATATGAGAGAGAGTGCTCTGAACAAATGCATAAAAGATGACCCCTGACAGAATTATTCAACACATCCCATATTGAAGTGATCCAAATAATTGTAGTACTGATGTACAACGGCAGAACAAGGAGCAGTCCAGAAACTACAGTGCGTTAATAGGCAGTGGAAGCAGTGCAGCTTACAAGGTTCCCAGGGTAGAATGATTTGCTCACTGAATTCCAGCATGGTTTCACAACTGGGTATATCAAATTAGACTAGCCTCATACACCTCTGTGATGTGTTTCACCAGGGAGTTACAAGTGATCCTGTTCTTCTGCTGTATTTGTATTGGCAAAACTAGCAGTGCCATCACAGCAGTCATCTACCCACATCTGCCTGTCTCAGTTTAGTGAGGAATCTGTGTGGGTGGGTTGGGTAGTGGTTGTGGAACAGGATCAGAGAGGAATAAGGAGAAAGAAAATGACCAGTAGCATTCCACATTCACCAGTCCTTGAGTCAGTCCTATTTAATGTGTTTGTGAATTCACATGACAAATATTAAACTGTCTGTTCATCAGTAATAGCATAATTGGGAGGTGGCAGACATAGGGCAAACCTGAAGAGCGAGCTAAGGAGATTGAAGAATTGTTTTGAAAAGTGTCAGTTGCACTTCAACCCATTCAAGTGCATGATACTGCCTTTAAGAAATAGCATGGGGTTATTGTACAGAAGTGTCGGAGCTAGTGACATTTGATACATGGCCATACAAAATGAGGCGGCAAAACACACAGTGTATTGCTGCCAACTCTGTCTGTTTTGCTTTCAGAGTGCACAGCAGTGTAAAAAGAAAGTAGACCAAATAGCATAAATATGGGTCTGTAAATAATGTTTCGGGTGCCACATATACATACCTGTTACAGAGCCAGGCTGAAAGAACCCAGAAGAGAGAAAAGTCATTGGGTTATAATGGAAAATCTATTTGGGCTGCTTGTTTGTGAAAGGGAGTCAGCAAAGGCAAGTCAAATGTGGATGTGTGCATGTATTTATATATATGTGTGCGTGTGCGTATATATATATATATATATATATATATATATATATATATATATACACATACATACATAAATATATATATATATATATATATACATACATACATACATATATATGTCTACCTTAACCCAACAAAATTATGTTTCAATGAAAAGTAATTAAGTGACCCCTTTTTCCCGAAACTGCATTTTTTCGAAAATGCAGTTTTGCGAAAAATCAGTATAGCAAACAGCAATGGAGGTTGTTGCTTAGATCGCGGCATAGCAGTGATAAGGGAATATTCTCTTTTCCCCATTGTAGAGTGATCTCGGAGTGAGAATATATAAGCAGTGGGGGTGGGTGCAGGGGGGGCTTGCCCCCCTGCATACATGTGGCTAGTGTTGTGTTTTTTTTTTTTTTCATTTAGTTGATTTTTTGCGAAACTGCATTTTCGAAAAAATGCAGTTTTGGGAAAAAGGGGTCGCCTAATTACATTTTGTTGAAACGTAATTTCATTGGATCGAGGTAGACCCATACATATATATATATATATATATGCCAGATTTGGAGTGTTTAATCACGTGTTTGTTGCCTCAGACATTTTGTGACGTGCATTTTTTCATTGAAATGCACATTCATCGAAAAAGCTGACATTTTGGCTAGTCAGTGAGGATTTGGGTTTTGCCCTTTCAGCTGTGCATTCCTTGAGGTGATATATATATATATATATCTATAGGAGCGCTACAGAAACCTGAAAGCCCAAAATCCTGAAAGTTCAAAATCCTGATACCAACACGTACTATATTCCAGCACAAGTACATACAGAAACAAATAAAACACAAACCATATTACTCTTCCCAAAGTATAAGCAGGGGGGCTGTTTCCCCCTGCATCCACTGTGTGGGGGGGCTACACCCCCACACCCCCTGCTACTTAAATATATCAACTCCGAGATTGCACTTAGTGTACCGAAGTGCAACCTCGGAGTGGTTATATTTAAGTAGCAGGGGGTGTGGGGGGGCTTGCAGGGGTTGAAGGGTAATATGTTTCTGTATGTACTTGTGCTGGAATGTAGCAAATGTTGGTATCCTGTGTGTTTTCAAGATTTTGAACTTTCAGGATTTTGGGCTTTCAGGATTCTGTAGCGCTTCCATATATATATATATATATATATATATATATATATATATATATATGTCTATATATATATATTGATCTATGTCAGATGATCAAGTTTTCAGAAACTCAAAATTTATATGGATGATACCATATGATGGAGTTTCGAAAACTCAAGCGTCAAAAAAAAAAAAAAAATACTATATTTTACATTTATGCAGGTGGGCAAGCCCCCCTTTTCCCCCCACACTCTGTGCAAATTGTATATAACAACTCCAAGATTGCACTACAGTGTAAAAGTAAGATTCTTCTTCTGCTAGTAGTTTATTCAATGTAATTTGGTGACTTAAGATGTTTAAATTGGTTCTTTTGTAAGACATGTAACCTTCTATATTAAACCAAGCATCATATACATTCTAAGTATAGTAAAAGTCAGTGTTAGCTATCAGGTTAATTCACTGACTAAAAACTGCTTTCAGGTTGAAATGTCTTTGCTGATCTTTGCCTGCTTTTAGTGGTCATTGAGCAGGCTAATGTGTAGTCCATGTGTAATCATGCCTAAGGGGACAAATTATCTGACAGCATACTTTCTCTGGAGATGTTAAAGCAGTGAATGCAATGGTGTTGGGAAATTTGTAATTGTGGGAAGAGTCCGTCATATTCTCAGAGAGCCTGTTAGTTGTACATGCTGATATTAGGAAAGCAAAATGATAGGTTTCATTGAGTAGTTGAAGGTATGGCATATATTGTAAGGATTCATGTTGAATTGCTGTGAGTCACACTTTGGAACATTTGGTGACTTTGAATCATCTGCAGCTAAGTATGGAAAGTAAACATAAGAAAAAAAATGGACTGGAAGGGGGTGGGCTGTTGTGGTAGTGGAGATGGTATAGCATAAATAAGGAAAGATAAGTCACTGAGAATGTAGAGGGCATTAAAAGTGACATGAAGAATGAGTGGACAGTGACTATTTTCAGTGCTAGGAATATAGGCAAAAAGGTAATCTCTGAAACGTACTTATGGAGAAAAGCCTTGATGTTCCAGCCGTAATGGGAAGGGAATGATCATTGCCTGTAGTGAGTATATTTAGGATGGAAATGACAACAGGGGAGGTAGAAGATGTAGTGGTGTACATCTAGGAGATGAGGTGTAGAAATGGAAAGGATGGGAGGGTTGCTGGAGTTGTTAACTTTAAAGAATGTTGAAGCTTGGATGCAGTTTGAAGCAACCATATGCAGTGAAATGACAGCAGACTCTAAAACCAAAGCAAACCATGGGAAAAGACAACAGCTAAGGTGATAGGGCCCCAGATCTAGCCAGAGATTTGGAGGAAGATCTACTTTTGGGGCAGAGATGGTAAATGAGATAGAAGATTTTCTTATGGAAGAAGGATTTTAATAGAAAACAAGGGTTTTAGGTAGAAAATTAGATCCTTAACCAGGTCTGTCACAACTTGGTAGAAGCAGGGTGGGAATAGAAATCAAGTATCCAGTAGGTATTAATGACCATGCTTTAGTTTGATTCCTGTTTCTGTGATCGGTATGGGAAGGACAAGTTTGGCAGAGATTTAAAAATACACCGAGTAAGATATGATTCTCCTTGGAAACATAAGGAAGGCAAACGTAAAGAAAAGGGAGAAGTTAACATCGGTGAAGGAACTGTGGAGGTGTGAACATGAAAAATGCATAAATCTGTACAAAGTGAAGGGAAGTCTGAAAATAGTATGTATCTAACATAGGTGAAGAGTGAGGTATTAATGTGGAAATGGAAGAGGTATATAGGAGGATAAGATATTAAACAGAGGAGGAAAAAAACTGTAATAGAAGTAAGTAGAAAGCAGATCGTTAAGATCGTTATACTGAGGTAGTCTAGAAGAGCAAAGAGTAAGCATAACAAATTTTTTGGTTATACTTGGAAAATGTTTGTATTTTTTTTTCTTTGTCTCTTCACCACTTATGACCATCATTCACCTTCCCCTGCTTTGCCAATTTATTATTTCCAACCTCTAGCATCCTAGGACACTAAAAGCAGTAGACCAGAGGGTGTTGAGCAATGTTTTGTGTGCTGGTACCATCTGCTAACCTTTCTCGGGCAAGAAAGCATGGTACAGTGTTGCTATGTTAGACGCAGTTTGAGTGCATATTTCCTAATATCTACAAGTCCAGCTAGAGTGTATTTGCAATTTGTGGTGCGCTTACATTTCTCTTGAGTCCCTGATAAAAATGCTGCCATCCCAGATCCTCACCTGGTATAGCTTTTGCAGCAGGAGCCCAACAGCATTCTCACCCTGAAATGGGCAAGCCGTTCCTGGCTCATCAATTCCATCTCCTCCCAGTGCTCAGGCCACAAACTGAACATTGGTTATCTGGATCATTGTTGATGCTAAAACCTCTACTGTGCAACAGCTCAATGGTGTAAAGGGATGAAGTCTGGACTATAATGTAAGGGACCCATGTTTGAGTAGCAGCTCAGGCTTCAGTTGGAGCTAACCAGGGAGGGATGGGGAGTAAGTGCCTGTCACTAGTTTGCTCATTTGGGGGATGGATGTGGCTCTGACTGACCTCTTGGATGATAGTAGTGAGAGGGAAACGTAACGTGATTGAAGTGCATTCTTTTCAAATGAATTTTGTTTGAATACAAGTTATCAAACAGAATGCATATCGAAATGAATGTCTGTCATAATGGCATTTTTCAGAGATTGCTAAATACCGGAGATAAGGGACTTTCCCCTTTTCTCTGGTATTGTGCTGTCTTGGAATTGGTATACTGAAGTTAACATAGTCTCCCATGTTGTGGGGGGGGGGGGGGGTGTAGAGTGGCTAGCTTCCTTGCAAAAGTACTTAACTTATTTTTTTATTTTTTTTTTTTGTTACAGGTTTGCTTGATAACATGGGTGGGAGTTTTTATATTTTGTCCATTCATGATGAATCCAGCAAGATCACAAGGTGTTACATCTGTGGAGGACAGATCTAGGGAGAATGAGCTGCCATTGTGCAGAGGTATGTACCGCAGGGAATCAAAATGCAGAAGCTTGTATGTTGTGGTGGCAGCATGCAGCAAATCTCACAGAACCTCTGAAGGGGAATGGGTTGCCTGCCAGGGGAAGTTGGCCACCCTGCAGGACCAGCACACTCCTTACTACCTGACCGTCACCACTGGGAAAACAAATGGACAGATTGGGTTTTCAGAGCAGGAATGACTAGCCAGAGAACTATCACCTTGCTTGGGAATGCTCAGCTCTCGCCCTTGGGGAATGAATGTGATGACCAGGTACAACTACAAGAGCCATTGCACTAGGTCTTACGAGGATGCAAAAGAAAAACTCTTTTCTGTGGAGCTATTCTGTATTTGGGAAAAGCTAACCTGATTGAATTACTGAAGCAGATGGAATATGCTCTTTATTTCAGTACATCTGTTTATTGCTCAGACAAACAACCCTCTCCCTTACCACCTCTTTCACACATCTTGCTTAGTTGTTCAACTCAGACAAACCTTTCCATTTTTGGACTGAGTAAGTAACAAAGTCAGTTTTAAGTACTGTCATACTCTGTACTCTACTGTCCACATCTAATATTGTTATACATGTAACTCAGCACTAACCACACTGTACTCCCTAAAGGGCAGGTTACCCTAATGAAAACTGATTAACTTGTCTAACTCCCACTTAAATACAGATAGTGATACGTTTACTCATGCATATCTTTGTTTACAGCTGTTTCCACTACAAGTGCTTGTGTATAATATATTCCATTTCGACATGATGTTTTGATTATATCAGTGTAAATGAATACTTTTATTCAGTATCATTTTATGTAATGTGAATCAGTTTAAAATGCTAATATATATAATTTTCTAAGATTGCACTATCAATGTTTAATTTATCTGTGCATTAATTTCATTGTATTGTCTGTTTAATTGTACCAGCTGAGCTTTTCTACCCAAGCCTGTACTGAAAAGGGGTCTTGCACCCAGTCAGACTGCCCCAGTCAACAAATGAATATGAGTAAATTACTTTAAGAAGAGAATGCAGGTAGAAATGTGTTCATATGGGAAGGTGACTGGAAATGAGGTAGAGAAAGCACAGCAGGGGACTTCCTGAAAAGTTAAGGCACAGGATCTAGACAACTCCCCTCATCCCCACCTGGATGTTGAGAGAGTAGGCATATCTATTGAATGGACAGACAGGACATCAGTATAATCTGTGTTGAGGGGCTACTAGGGAGAGAGAAGTTGGAGGCGGCACTACTGATTTTCTTATACAAAAGATGGTCCAGTAGCGCAGTTAGTGTGAGGTGAAAGGGGAAGTCATTGGGCAAGATGTTTCATTTGGGCACTTAGGCATAGTTGGGCATGCTACTGAAGGGGTCACTTGGGGAAATTATTTATTTTGTTGCTTGTGCATACATAGTTGGAGAGGCTACTGAAGGGGTCACTTGAGGAAATGTTTCATTTTGATGTCACTTGAGTGCTTGTGTGCCCATGGACAGACAGACTCCTGAAAGGGTTGCTTGGGGAAATGTTTCTCTTTGGCGCATGAGTGTACTTGGACATACTAATGTAGGTATCATGTAGGGAAATGTTTCATTTGTACTCAGTGCTTGTGCGTATTTGGACAAACTACAAAAAGGGTCACTTGAGGAAATGTTTCTTTTTGGAGGCAGTCAAGTACTTGTGCAGACATGGACAAACTACTGAAGAGATCATTGTGGGAGATGTTTCATTTTGGTGTCATTGAAGTGCTTGCGCAGATTAAGACAAACTACTGAAGAGATAATTGAGGACAATGTTTCATTTTGGTGCCATTGAAGTGCTTGTGGATGCATGGATAAACTGTTGAAGAGATCCAGGACAAACAAACAATGAAGCTACACTACACTACACTACTTGGTTGACCCCATTGTGGGGGTGAGCTACCCACACTCTCCAAATTTATATTACTAGTTTCTTCCTGGTCATTAAAAAAGTAGCATATGTCTGTCTCTCATGAAAGCAATTTCGGGGAGAAATCTGGACAAAGTCTAAAATAATGTGGTCAGACCCAAAAATAGGGACAGGTTTTAAACATTGTTCTTATAAAGTTTAAACTTAGTTGCTAGAATAACAGGATTTGTATTAGTGTGCATTTTCTGAAGGATTTGAAGTCTGAAACACAAAATTATTTAACAAGTGCATTCCTCACTGATTTAATAGAAAATCACAAATTTTATGAGGTGAAAATCTAGACATTCTGCAAAAATCTGAACAGTTGAGAGGTATGGTCAGGGGGCCAGGGAAAAGTATTCATGTTGCTTAATAATCTGGAAGTCCATTTATTGCTTAGGTGAACTAAGGAGGAGAAAAATCAATCAAAAATGGCTTTGTCCAATCAAAAAATGAGATCTCACTGCACTCTGTATTTTTAATAGGCTTCTTGAGCAGATTTGCAGAATAATAAATTGCGCTGCCCAAAGTATTTTACTGTATGTCTGACCCCAAGATTTGCGCATGGCTTTGGAAACTACTGTTCTTCCTTTGGTGTTTAAGCAGCTGAAGAGTATCATAAAATAGGAGATGTATATTTAAAGCAGTATACAAATAGTTATTGGATTTGATATTTAGGATTATTACTGTTTTTTTAGGCTCATAGGATCATAGGAATTTACTAGGCTGTTGGCTATGAGGTCATTACAAGCCTAGCTGATAATTTAGCCCATGTTCCGACAAGTCAGCACCTGATGCCACCCCCCTTTCTATCAAGGACACCGGTGGAATCCCAGGGGTGTATTTTCTGTTCCCCATCCAGTTAGACAGGTTGCACTTAAAAAGGGGTTAATGAGGAATTCTGTTTGACATGGAGTGGGAGTCTGTTTCACAGAAGGGGGAGTCTCTGGGACAAGCATCTGTCCCGCCACGAAGTCCTGTTGATTTCACAGACCAGGTTGTGCATGTGGGTTACTGGAGTGGAGCTTGACTTGCAGATATGCAGCAGTCCCGTCTGAGTTGCATCAGATTATATTAAGAAACTGTTCCAGTAGGTTCTTAGCCTCTCCCCAGGAAAATTGGGAAAAATTCTTTTAGTTACCAAGCTTGAAATATTTTATTAAACTGTTTAGTCTTTTATTCATCATAGCTAGGCCTTGTTTTAGGTCAGTCTGTTCCTTTTCTTTTTACTGTGTTTGGAAGTTTAAAAATGGCTACCCCTTCCTTGTTGCCCTTTAGGCACCATTTTCTTCCCTAGTTCTTCAGTTGGCACCTTTTTCTGTATTAATGCTTAGCTTTTCGACTGTTACTAAGTTTAAGGATCTGTGTAGTTGAAGTGTAATGATTTTTGGGGCATTTGTGTTGCCAGTTGAAGTTATTGACCCCACTTGTGTCTTGTCAGGGAGGGAAGGAGTGTGCATGCATGGGTCACACGTGTGCAAGATTCCCCCTGCTGCAAACCAAGGAGAACAGCCTGTGGTGCCTTAAAGTAGATGGCGAGTTTGCATAATGAATTACAGCCTCATGGAAGAGGGGAAGGAGACAACCCAAAGCAGTCAAACTGTTGCACATGTGCCTGCAGATATCTTAGCAGTTAATGTATATGGGAAATAGGGCAAAACCAGAAAAACTTCAAACCGTCAGTTGCGGCTATCTGAATGATTTCCCCTCTTGTTTGGCCAGTGCTAATGGACCCCCATCAGCATCCTCCGTCAGGGTAACTTAGACCAGTTTTTTTTTTTCATTTCTAAATCTTGCCCCATTGGTGCTGGCTCTGAACCAGCACTCAAGACTCTTCAGTCTTATTTGGTTTGTTCTCTCAGGTCCAGGTACCTAGTTTATTTTGAATTGGTTTACTCTACGATGTGGCACGCGTTTGTTTCTCTGCAGCACCTGTAGTATTGGATCTCCTCCCTCACCAACATCAGGATTAATTGAGCTTCATCTCTGCTAGATCTTGCTGTTCTTGCCTTTTCAATTTTTCTTTCCAGGTACTGTCCAGTTCCCAGTGCCAATTAGATAAACAGTTGGTCCTTTCAGTGTAAAGGTTAACCTTGATAGATCTATCAAGGTGGGCTATGATACTGATTTTGAGGCTGCAGGCCATCAGTGGTGCGCTTTTTTTTTTTTCAACTTTATAATGGTGGGGAAATTTCTCTGTCAAGGGTAGAGCTTTGGAGTTAAGGCTGGTCTTTATTCTCCTGGCTTGATCATTCTGTCCCCTGACTCGGCTTTCTGACAGCATCTGTCAAAATCTGTCAACACTGACTTTGATGCTGGTATGAGTTCATTTTGAAGAAATTATGGCCAGTTCATCCTTAAACTGTTCAGTACTTTGCCATCAGTTTTGTCAGTCCTGTCTTTGATGATGATGATGCAGTCCACCCTGCATAGAGACCCATCAGGATGGATTTAAGCAGCCATTTCTTGTTTGGGATACCATGTGCCTGCATTAATAGTCATTTTTGCTTCCTCAACCCCAAGTTGGATATGACTGTAAGGCCTACTCCAGTTATCATGTTTGTCTGGCCTATAGCTTCTTTCTTTTCTGCAGTGTTGTCCCCACTATAGTCTCACACTTTGGACATGGATGAGGATGAATTGGTATCCCCACTGCTCACCCCCTGATGACTCTATATTTGGTAAAATCCTGGAAATGTTTTAGGCAGATGTGGGATGGGCCACAGACACTTCCTCTGAATCTACACTCATACTTAAAGGAGGCCTTACAGTCAACCAAGTCATCGTTGTAGGTGGTTTCTTCCCACCAAAAAAAAAAAAAAAAAAAAATGGTTCAGCCGATGGTAGAATCAGCATTGAAAAAACTCAGTGTGATGACTGTCACACTAAAAGGTGGGACAGGATCTTCTGGCCTCTTAAAGACTGGAATGCATTAGGTTTTACAGTGCAGACTGAATCCATAGGAAATCTACTTAATGAGGGAGATAGTCTCCCACTGGTATGGATGACTGAGCTTCTCCAATTGTCTCCTTGACCATTAGCTTAGTAAGAATTGTTGAATCTATGAACCCCTTTGGGCCAGTGAGATACCCTCCCCCCAAATGTCCAGATGTCAGTGGTGTAAGAACAGCATCTACCTACAGCATTTTCAGTTCTTTCCTGCCACATTTCATGTCAGGATTGAGGTACAGTTTCACAGTGTCTTCATTCCATTCATCAGGCTGTCTTCCAGAGTTCGAATTTAAGTACCCCATTGCGGAAAATACTTTCTCATGTTTTATTGCTGTACTTTTACTCCATGGCTGGTGTAGCTTTCAGATATGAAGGTTTGCTAGATGTCTGTTTGGGATTCTGAAATGGTTAATAATTGTTTTGACTGTAGGATGCAAATTTCCCATAAATATTTTTATTATAAGTGAATGTGTTGTTTTCCTTGGTGCCTGAGTATGACATAGCCAGTTGTCCCCACAATACAATGTTCAACCCAAGTGCAGTCAAGCAGAGAGTAAAATCTCTTCTGAAATACCTCAGTCAGAAAAAGTTACATGTCTTGTTAAATACTCCTGCGTCATCCACCAAGCCTTCGCTGACATCCCTCCCAGAAAGAACATTTTGGAGAAGCACCCAAAAGAGGAGGATTACTGGGAGACAGGTGACATTCCATTGAAGTCTAAAGCTGTCTATAGGCTTGAAGTTGCTGGGTTCTGTTAAGAACTTTTGCAGCCAGCAGTCCTGATGTGTTGTTCCACAGAAGCCTCTGGCATGTTTCCTTTGGAGACCGGTAGACATTTATTTTGTGCCATAACCTCCCTGTCCAGATCCTTCAGGTTTCCACCTGTTAAGATGCCTCTTCTTGCTTGTCTGGTAACAGTGCTTATTTTGTTATAACCAAGGGATAGGATAGCATCCACACAGTCTTTGGTCATGAAGAAGATGTTGCTTCTTGAAGTCCTAGACCCCCACCCAGCCACATCCCATGGCCATTACAGCAGTTTCAATGCTTAAGCCTGGGGTCAAGTCACCTAAACATATGAAGACATCTGTCATCTTGCCTCAGTAGGTGAGGGTCAGAATCTTTTCATAAATGTCATATCAGACTTGCTTCTTGGGCAAGTAAAGAACAAAGGAATTGGTGTTAAGGGCTCTCCCTACAAATGTAGAGGCAAGCTCTCACTTTCTTACAATTCACTCAACTCTAATTCAGATCCTGGCAAACTAGCCTATGTGGATCAGATGCCCGTCCCTTGCTTAAGTGTTAAATTGAGGGCACCCTATCCACTGCATTCAAACCAGAGGATATCTCATTTGGTAGTACCTTTCATAAGAAGAACGTTTATTTGAAACGGGGGCTAAGGAATTCACCCAAGTCCAGGTTAGATGCAGGAAGCTTCTGGACCCACCACAGCCTGAGCTGTTGGCCATTCCTCCAGTAATGAAGCCTTGCTTATGCATCTCTGGAGCCAGATTTCTGACTTCCTGCTGCTAGACAGCTTGATTCTTTTTACAGAGTGGAACATGCCTTCAAATACATGCATAAGAACCTTATTTCACATCAGTCTGTGTCATCTGTGGATGTCAGCAAAGGAATTCTGCATTACAGGAAAAGTATGATTTCTTACAGAAAGGAAGAGAAGATTTGTAATCTTTGCTATCCTGGCCTTCAGGACCTTAAATTGCTAGACAGATAAGACACATGCTAAAGTTTGAGAGGAATTTACTGTCTCAAATAAAGGTGAAGGCTGAGGGGGGACACAGTAGAAGGACCTGAATGACAGCCCTAGAAGTATACAACCTCTGTTCCTACATGGCCAAGCACTCCATAAAATGATAAAGTTTTACCTTTTAGTTCTAGGTTCATAGATTAGTACTAGGCTAACTGCCAGTGTGGGCCATTTTAAGCCTAGTAAGTTACACCATGTGAGAATCAAACCCCCGTACCTTGTATGTGTAATATAAACACCTTAACTATCATGCCAACCTTGATTTAAGAATAATGCTTCAGGATGTGCAAAGTACTTATTTCATAAACAGCAAAAGGAGACCGCCTACTAACATTTTTAGATCATTCTCAAAAGAGTTAAGGAAAATACTTCATGTATATACTTTATCAATTTCATGCATGCAAAACTTTGATATAACTTAGCTTTTAACAAGTAATAAAATTTTCATCATCTTCAGTAATTTTATCATTTTTTGTCTTTGTAAGTGTTATTGCACATGCAGATGAGATTAAGCATTTTGTAATCACAGCCTTTAGAACAAAAAATACAAAAACAACTAAAAGAAGAATACCAATTATTGTATTGATACTTTGTAATGTACTAGTTTTCAGGTTACCTAACCATCCAAAAAGTGTCCACTGTTTAACATCCAGACCAGTTTTTAGGCAACCAGGGGTAGGCACAGTCACTGCAAATGAAGTAATGATCCTCTATCAGGACCATGCCACGCCCCCGTCATAGCTTTCTAAGTATAGAGAGTTCAACACACTTTGTCTAGTATCATTGCATCTGCTGGTTCCCAATGGTTGTACTGTAGTCAGTCACATTATGCCAAGTTAGTTTAATGTCACTATGTTTTTTTTTTCAAATATCACTTGAGACACAGGGATTAGAATCATGGGAATCCCTGCCTTAAAATAATGTGGTATATGCGAACACTCCCAACAGTTTGTCACATTTTAGTCTACAGCATACCTTCGAAGAGCCAACAGGTAACTATTTTCTGTTTACCAGTTTATAAAAGGAAACAGCAACAAAAACAAATTAAAATTACCTGTTGTCACACTGCCACCCCAGCTGTCTGGAATTTTGTAAGTACAGTGGATATAAAAAGTTTACACACCCCTGCTAAAATGCGTTCAAGTTTTTGTGATATAAAAAATGAGACCACAATAAATAATTTCAAAACTTTTCCCACCTTTAATGTGACCTATAACCAGTACAATTCAATTGAAAAACAAACAAATCTCTTAGAGGGAAAATATAAAAAATAAAAAACATACAATAAGCTGGTTGCATAAGTGTACACACCCTTAAACTAATACTTTGTTGAAGCACGTTTTGATTTAATTACAGCATTCAGTCTTCTTGGGTATACACCTGCCATTAATTAAAAAGACTGTGATTAACCCGAAATAAAGTTCAGCTGTTCTAGTAGGATTTTCATGACATTTACTCAATTGCCTACTACAGCAAAAGCCATGGTTTGCAGAGAGCTTGCAAAGCATCAAAGGGATCTCATTTGATGAAAGGTATCAGTCAGGAGAAGGGTACAAAAAAATTTCCACAACATTGGATATACCATGGAACACAGTGAAGACAGCCATCAAAAAGTGGAGAAAATATGGGACAACACTGACGTTGCAAAGAACTGGACACCCCCCCCAAAATTGATGAAAAGACAAAAACTGGTCAGGGAGACTGCCACAAGACCTACAGCAACACTGAAGGAGCTGCAGGAATTTCTGGCAAGTACTGGTTGTGTACTACATGTGACAACAATCTCCCGTGTTCTCCATTTATCTGGGCTATGAGGTAAGGTTGCAAGACAGAAGCCTTTTCTTATACACAAAAACATCCAGGCCGGATAAATTTGCAAAACAATGCATCAAGTCTCCCAAAGGTTGAACTCTTTGGCCACAATTCTAAAAGGTACGTTTGGTACAAAAACAACACTTTGCATCACCAAAAGAGCACTATCCCCACGGTGAAACCTGGTGGTGGCAGTAAATGCTTTTGGGTTGCTTTTCGTCAGCTGGAACTTGGGCTTTAGTCAAGGTGGAGGGAATTATGAACAGTTCCAAATACCAGTCACTTTTGGCCCAAAACCTTCAGGCCTATGCTAGAAAGCTGAAGATGAGGAATTTAACCTTTCAACACGACAATGACCCCAAGCATACATCCAAATCAACAAAAGAATGGCTTTACCAGAAGAAAATTAAAGTTTTGGAATGGCCCAGCCAGAGCCCAGACCTAAATCCAATACAATATCTGTTGGTGACCTGAAGATGGCTGTGCACAAGAGATGCCCTCACAATCTGACAGATTTAAAGTGCTTTTGCTAGGAAGAGTGGGCAAATATTGCCAGGTCAAGATGTGCTTTGCTGATAGACTCTTACCCACGAAAACTGAATGCTGTAATTAAATAAAAAGGTGCTTCAACAAAGTATTAGTTTAAGGATGTGCACACTTATGCAACCAGCTTATTGTATGTTTTTTATTTTTTTATATTTTTCCTCTAACAGATTTGTTTTTCAATTGAATTGTACAGGTTATAGGTCACAATAAAGGTGGTAAAAGTTTTGAAATGATTTATTGTGGACTCATTTTTTATAACACAAAAATCTGGCATTTTAACAGGGGTGTGCAAACTTTTTATATCCACTGTAATTCTGTGTCATTTGTGAATATTGATATGATTTGTACAGAACTGTATGCTATGTACTGAGCTAAAATGTAACCACAGCATACCCTGCTGACTTAGAACAGAAATGCATATAAGCTGTGTACCTGTGCAAATGTATGTTTTAATAGTAGAAACTGGAACATACAGAGTTAACTTCCAAAACTTCAAGAAAATAAGTTGAAATTAAGTTGCTTTACAATTGTGCTATACAAGTTCTCTCTCAGTTTGAGTGTAGCAGACACAGTGTCTAGAGTTAGAAGTTTTTGTGTTGTCTTGGAAGAGAAGTAATTACTAGGTTTAAAATGAAAAGTGTTTTATTGTTTTACAACTTCCGAGATCTGCAAACATCTGAGAGATATGTATTTCTAACACAGAGATGTTAAATGCTGCTAGTTTCTGTTTCAGCCTGGGAACTGAAATCAGGTGACAAAAAGTGATGTCATCCAAGCTAACCCAGCAGTAATATTTGATATTAATTTAAGAACTCTCTTAGAGAGAGACTGGGCATTTTGTATTTTCTCTTGGACCTAGCAAGAACATCCACTCATCATCATCGGCACTTGCCTTGCTCAGTAAGAAAGTTTCTGGGGGATAGTAACTCTTTTTATATATAGTTAGAAATATTGTAAAGATTAGTTTAAATGTTCTTTATATTTGAGACTGTCCTGCATTGTTGTTTTAAATATTTCCTGTGATTTTGAACTCTGAAGTTACTGTGTTGAGTTACTGAGTATTGTCTTGTTATTTTATTATTTATTATTAAATATCCTTAAACCTTTGTGGCTGATACTTGTGAGACATATTTTAGCTCTTACAGTACTTGCATATGTGTTTGGTGACACTGTACATGTCATTCCTAAATAACCTTGCAAGTCTTGGTCTGACTACATTTAGATAATAGTAACATTACACAGTAGGATTGGACACCCTTTGTAAGAGGCTTATAGTAGCTGATAAGTAGGGGTTGTTGTCAGCGGAAACTACCATATAGTCTGGGCAGAAGGGGGCATAGCTACTAAACCTGTGCCAGCCTTCCCCAGGTGTGAATTTGTGTCTGTTTGTTTATAAACCAAATCTCAAAACGTGTGTGTGTGTGTGTGTGTGTTTGTGTGTGTGTGTGTGTGTGTGTGTGTGTGTTAGCTACTTGGGCAGGGACACAAGCACTGGGTGGACAGAGAGGGTGCTAGAGGTGTTGGCTTGGCCCCTCAGCTGAGATCTTAAACTTGTAGCTATGCCAGTGAGGAGTCTTATTAGGGATCTGGAGAAAGAGGGAGAAACCAGCCCCAGACTGACTGTGATCTCTGTGTGCTCTTAAAGGAAATTGCACTTTACTGTGTGTGTACTTGTCATCCTCCCAGTGTGTACATCACCTAGCTGTTGCCAGTGGTGAGGATTGAGGCTCCTTGATTACTGGGCCAGTGCAGGGTTCTCACATGCGTTGTCACTGGATTTATGATGGACTACTGTCTGGGTTATTTTTTCTCTTAATCCTTCACCAGGACAGATAGTTCATCCTGAGTCTTTTGATCTTCCTGTGCTAATAAAGATGATTTGCCGTTTTTTTTTACAATGCACTGATTGAATCCAAGTTGGTAGTCCTGCAGAGTGAACTGCAGTGTAAATGGTGAGCAGACCTGGAAAGGGCCTTTTACTTTGGACTCAAACAGTTCTTTCTCTGGAAGGTTTTAAAAAGACCCAGTTGCTATGCTGCAGTTGGTGACAGGGCTGTTCAGGAACCTGAGGAAGAACTTCTTGTACAGTTCTATGATACTGCACAATAAATGAATATGTTTTATGCAGTAAGACAATATAACATCCTCCGTTAGAGATAATTTGTCATTGACATGGGAGAATAGCTGGAAGGACCATGGGTCTCCCATTAATATCTCATAGGGACTCAATCTCCTTGTAGTATTTAATGTACTCTTCATACTCATTAAGGCTAAGGGAAGTGCCTCTGGCCATTTAAGGTTTATTTCAGCACAAACATTTTAAATTTTATATTTAAGGGTCCTATTAACACCCTCTCTATTAATCCAGATGACTGTGGGTGGGAAGATTCAATTTAGTATTAAAAATTTTGCATAGATCGCTGGTCAGGAAATTATTAAAGCGTGGTTCCTGATCAGTATTGATAGTACAAGCTACTGCAAATCTAGGTATAAAAAAATCAAAAATTTATTTTTTAACAAATGTCACAGAATCTCCCTTATGATATGGGTGAGCTTCCACCCATGCAGAAAACATGCAAACCACCACCAATAAAAATTTTAAATTACGGACCTTTGACATCTGGACAAAGTCCAGCTGCACATTAACGAAAGGTCCCCAAAGTGGTGCTAAGCATGCAGCTTTAACATTTGAGTTTTCACTAGCAATCTATGTTAGACATACTGTGCAATTATTAACATACTGACGTTTCAAAGAGGAGACATGAGGGGCATACCAACTTTGAATAATTTGATTAAATAATGCTCTTACCTGAATGGGGCTGGTAAATGGTATTCCCTTACCGGGTAAGGTAGCAAGGAAGCAGACACCACCAGTTGGCCATCCAGATGTCGGCATAACCCATTGGCGGATTTAATGCATCCATCTTTAAGTACCTCTGAACTTTTCCCTGTGATGCTTCAGCTTGGAAAGTTGATACTCTCTTAAAATCAAGCACATTATCACTGTTAGTCTTGCAATAACATCACATGAAAATGTGCACAAAGTCCTTCTACAACTTGTTTAGCAGCTTGATCTGCCAAATTATTTCCCTTTGAAACAATATCTGTACCCTTTTGATGAGTACTGCATTTAACTACTGCTAATTCTTTAGGTAACAAAAGAGAGACTAAGAGAGCATTTACAAAAAATAATTTTTAATTTGAGTTCCTGCTAAAGTTAAAAATCCTGTCTGTTTCCAAAGTTGCCCAAAATCATGTCCTACACCAAAAGCATAGGGGTTGTTGGTGTAGACATTTGCAACTTTTTCTTTGGCTAGCTCACAGACCCTTTGTAGTGACACTAATTCAGCTATCTAGACAGAATGTATGCCCTGCAGACAGATAGATATTCCTGCGATCAGATTTCCATTCTGATCTTTTCCACAGGAACCGTTCACAAATAGGTCTAGTTCAACAATGGGTATAAGAGTGTCCTTTAAGTGATTCCTAGGAGAAAGCAGTTACTTAGTCACACACACACAATCATGCTCTTCACCATCCTCAGTAATAAAGATGCAGGATTTAGAACAGGACAGCATGTGAGAGAAATAGATGGATCAGAGAGAAGAGTAGGGTCACATTTAGTTAGACGTGCATTTGAGAGAGGTTGAGTTTTTATTTTAAGTAAGCAAGATGATACAGAATGAGTGTTGGCCGGAGCCCCAGTGATTGTGCAAGGTGGACTAGAATGGAGGCAGTGGCCACCGCCCATAAACATGGTGGAAATCTCCCTGCAACAGACTCAAGTACTGTACTATAATAAGCTAATGGGCGATTGTTGTTCCCATGTTTCTGTACAATCACTGAGCAAATCCATTTCTTTCTTGGCAAAATAAAATGGAAGTCCTTCCATAATCTAGTAACCCTAAAGCTGGGGGAGTAGGTAAAGCTTCGAAATTAATTTTTCTCTTTCTTTACTATCCCAAGGGAAGGGCTCTGGTGTATCCTGTTTTAAAAGATTTGTCAGAGGTTTAACAATTTCTGCATAGTTAAAAATCCACTGTGTGCAATATTTTGTCATAGCTAAGAAAGAACTAAGCTGTCACTGAGAAGTTGGACGTGGGGTTGTAGCTATTGCCTCAACACAAGACGGTAACATCTGCCTGCTACCCTGAGATATCAGATGACCAAGATAACATACCTGAGATGACCTTAGCTGTAACCTTTTTCTTGACACCTTATGTCCTTTTTCTGCAAGGATAGTTAAAAGATGTATTGTATCTTGCTGTCACTGATGAAAAGAATCAGATGCTATTAGTAAATCATCTGCATATTCCACTAACACAGATCCACCTGGAAATCACATCTTGTAAGTCTTGTTTTTAGAACTGGAGAAAGTAATGTAGGAGATTCAGTTTATATGGGGTAACCATGTCCATGTGTACTGCTGTTCCTTATAAGTAAAGGCAAACAGAACAGACTTTCAGGGTGAATAGGTATAGAAAAGAATGCTGAATGAATGTTACAGAAAAATGTTTTGCTGTAGGCGGTATGCTACTCAGTATTGTTGCTAGTTTTGGAACCACAGGAAAAGTTGGTAATATTGCATAGTTTACAGCCCCCATATCTTGCACAAACCTGTAAGTATTTTTCCTGGCTTTTTCTCAGGGGGACTAGGAGCATTGCAAGGGCTTTTAGCTGGCACTATTATTCCTTGTTGTATCAAGGACTGAATTACAAGTTTGATTTCCCACTCTGCTTGTGGTTTTAATGGATACTGCTGAATTCTAGGCAGAGATTTGGATGGATTCATTTTTATTTTTTACTTGTTCTACAGATTATAGTATGCCTACTTCATTAGCATATGTTTAGCCCATAAATTAGCAGGTACCTGTTGCAGAAGTTTTTCAGCCATCAACAGGCTGTTCTTCAGCTTCTGCTAAGACTGCTGATACTTACCCCTTTGATTCTGTTGGAACATCCAAATACACCCCTTCTGGTGTACAGTAATTTTTTTTTATTACTCTGACATAATCAGTAGTGTGATTCCCGACTCCATCCAGTTTGAGGAGGTGGTGGAAGAAATGCAGCATTGTTATAATTTGGATGCTATTCAGTCCATGTATCTTGGACCCCCTGCATTCGCTTGTGTGGGCATTCTCCTCTCCAGTGTCCTGCTTCTCCACAATTGAAGCAAGATCCATCAGATAAGGAAAGAGGGGCACTGCCAGCTCATTGTTGCCAGCCAACTGCACCTTGTTCCCCTCGACCAGCACTCTTACTAAATATTTTAGCAACTTTTCTCCCCTTCCCCTGACTGTGCTTCATCCCCTTGGGGCTTTTAACTGCCCTATTTAAGTTAACAGCTTATCCTCAGTATCTTTTCTCCGTTTTTCCTGATACTCAGTACAGTGATTTGCAGCACTTACTAAGGACTCCCAAGACCTTTTCCTGCCGGTCTATAAGCACTTGCTTTGTTTGATTTTGTACAGGGGCTTGCAGCCACTACACAAAAACAGTTGCCATAGAGTCCTCATACTTACCCTAGGTGGCTCAACTAGGGAATATGAGAATCAGAGTGTCCTGGGACTACAGCCAGAGTACAAGACATATCAGTATCAAATAAATGATGGCTGCAGTTCTAGCAATAAAGGCTTTCAGACCAATTTGGCATCCTGAGACTTTACTCATCATAGCTGACAGCCTAACAGTGATGTCATACATCAAGATCCACTCTCACCTTTTGTGCAGGTTGGCTACGTAAGCATGGGGTCTGGCCCAGGGGTCAGGGATGGCCCTCTTTGTATCATGTATTCCATCTTAGGAAAGCTCATTATCAAACCATTTAAGAAGAATGAAGTAAAACCCACAAGAATGGATGCTGAAGTAGGATATTTTCCTGGATTTAGTTCACATGTATTGTGTGCAAGAAAAGCAAATAAATGCTTGCTTCTCCATTAAGACAGCTTAAGAGGTTATGCACTAGGGCAGCAGCAGTGGAATAGAAAATAGAAGATGCCTTGTCCATTAGCTGTGTGTCGGTCTATTTGTGTGCTTTATTTCCAATACCCATTCACCCCAGGATGGTGAAAAAGGTCCTGGAGTACGTGCCAGATATGCTTGTCATAGCCCTCTTTTAACCCCAGCAGCATTAGTTTTCCCTGCTACTGAGTGTAGTAAGGATAGAACCTGTTCTGCTCCTTCATCATGTGAACCTCCTAACCAAGAACCAGGAGTCACTTGTGTACCCCAGTCTGAAGACTCCATGCTGATGGCTTCTATGATTTAGCATTCATACTGTTAAGGAACATGTTTTCAGAGGACACCCTCCACACACTGGGGGAGGCTATGAATCCCATTACAAGGAAGTCGCACTTACCTGTGAGAAAAGGATTAGTCTTTTGGTGGCAGAGGAAAGTTCAGGACCTGACTGCTGCATCAGTGTTCATGATTCCTGACTGACTGTCAGACCTTTACAAGTCAGGGTTTTCTTATGCTTTAGTGAAGTTACATGCTTTAGCCATTTCAGCCTATCTGTCTGCCCTGGGACACTGTTTGTTGGCAATGAAGCATTTCTTTAAGATCATCTTGCATTAAGACTACTCAGAAAAGAGATATTTACACCACAGGACTACAGCTATGTTCTGGAAATGCTTACATTGCCTGTCTCTGAATCAGTTACTTCTGCTTCATTCATTTTTTGACATGGAACATAATCTTTAGTGACAGTAACCTCTGCCAGAAGAATTTTGGATTTGTAAGCCTTAATGTGCAAAGATCCTGTCATCATCTTCCATAAAGAGAGGGTTATCATGTATAATATAACCCTACCTTCGAGTCTAAGGTTGTAACAGACTATCTTTGAATCAGTCTGTCTGCCTGTCTGTTTTTTTCCCACCTCCCCAAAACGTGAGAGAGAATATATTACACTCCGTTGATGCCCTTGGGTAATTAAGATATGACTTGGGCAGAACCAAATACATAAGGCAGTCTGAACATGTTCATTTCCTTTGCAAAGGTGAAAGAAGGGAAAACAGTTTACAGGCTGTATCAAAAAGGTTAACACACTATTTGCTTCAAGTTGCTTTAGTAGTCTTAAGTCTCATGACTGCAATAGTGGATCATATGGTAAGCATAGTAGAAGTGGGTAGTTACTTACCATAATTGTAGACATTTGACTGTGTTCATCATTATTGTACCATTTCCCTCCACCTTCATCTGCTTCTTTACTTGTGGACATTCATCTATGAGTTGCTTTGGGTACATTAGTTATTCTTCCCCATGCAACGTTTTTTTAGTACCCTAATCAGGCACATATCTTTCTGATGCTTGACCTGTGTGCCTATGAGACATTTTGCAGGTGTTCTAGTTGGGCTTACCCCTAGGAATCCTTTACTGCAACCCAATTACTGCTTTGGCATTAGAACTCTCATTTTGGGGGGAGGGATGCGGGGACTAGGGAAAGAAAGAACTACACAGTGGACAGTGCCCTGACCTCCTGAAACCAGAAGGTGGTGGATTTCCTGGCTTAACAAAGAAGGCTGCTAAGCTCTTTAAGTCTGGCTGTTTGTGGGATCTTCATCACTTGATGTCCCAAGTGTTATTACTGCGACAGTAAAACCTAGTGTGAATGTCCATACTAAGTACAAACCCTTTTTCTATGTATGAAACTGTTTCTTCAGTCTCAAACAAGCTATTCGGGTTATCTGTTTTCTTTCCTAGACAGAATGTAAAGAAGAATGGCTGTTCTTTAATATCCATAGGCAAAATATGTATTACGGTGAAATTACTCTGCACATCAGGCTAACTAAACGTAAAACAGAAAAAAAAAACATGCCAGTGTCAGAAGTAAAACAACTTTAATATATAATGTGTGTGTATCTTAATAGACCACAAAATATTATTTTGATGTACTGGAGGAAAAGGGTTTTATCTAGTAAGAAGGAAATTTATAGTACATAATCAATTTTCTCACCAGTACAGTTTTATCTATGGTCATAATTAAATGTTGCTAGTACTATTGCTTCTACTTCAAGGGACAAATAACTTTGTTGTTATGTATAGTTGCTGTTAAGTTTAAGAGAAATGTTTGTAGATTTTTGCATTAATGTTGTTTTATTTATGGCAGCAGTTTTTGCTGCTGCTTATTGTGTCTGGATAGCAGAGTAGGGTTTTACAGGCAAACATCCCCCAGTTTTTTGAAATGGCATCCAGTATCACAATTCTGGAGCCTTATTTGAAGTGGCTTCGAATAATGAGATGCCAGTAGTGATCTGAATTTGTTTGCTGATCAACATTTTTCAGGATTGAATGTGGCTGCTCTTTCAGAGTCTAGGTTCAGGTAATGCTAGTGAATGTCATTCTTATCTTCAGCAATTGTTTAGTAGTTCAAGTGCTGCTGCTGCTGGTGGTGATTAGATGCCAGAAGTTTAGCAGTTGTGATAGAATGTAATAAAATATATGAACTTTTTGTCTTGTGCATTTTTAATGCATTATTACATATATATATATATATATATATATATATATATATATATATATATATATATATATATGGATCACCTTCAGATGCCCGAAATCACATTTCACCGACACGGAATCCGACGGGTCGAAAACACCGACAACACAGATGACCGATAAGGTGAGAACCCGACGGACTCGGTAAGTGTGCGATAGAGTGAGGGATTTAGTGTTCGGGAGTGGACAGGTAAGTGTGCGATAGTGAGGGACTGTGGGTTTAGGGGTGGGTTAAGTGAGTTAGGGTTAGGGTGCAGGTAGGGTGTGTGTGCGATAGTGAGGGACTGTGGGTTTAGGGGTGGGTTAAGTGAGTTAGGGTTAGGGTGCAGGTAGGGTGAGTGTGCGGTAGTGTCGGATCTTGGGGTTAGGGGTGGGTAAGTGAGTTAGGGTTAGGGTGCAGGTAGGGTAAGTGTGCGGTAGTGTCGGACCTTAGGGTTAGGGTTTGGGTTAGGGATAGTGGATATGTTATGTAGTGTACTGTGTTGTTTATGTGTAGTGTGTTGGTGTAATGGTATTCGGTGTTTTGCGTTGTCGGTATTTTTTGTTGTCGGTCTTTTGGTGTCGGTGATTTGTGTGTCGGTGGTTTGGCGTTTCCGGCATCTGAAGGTGATCCATATGTATATATATATTCAAGGGCTCAAAAACTATTGTCTTAAAGCTATGGACTCCAGCGCCTTCCTTCAGAAGGGACTCACGGAAAAAGATAGCTGGTGCCAGAGCCATGGCCTGAAGTTAAACGCCAAAAAATGTATAGTCATACCCTTCGGGAAAAACAAGGTAACCCCAAGCTACCATATAGGTGGCAATCCACTAAGCACAGAAGAGGGTATCAGGGACCTGGGGACCCAGGTTGACAGTGGCCTTTCTTTTGACACTCACGTTGCTAAAGTGGTTAGAAAGACCTTCTACATTGCCCACCTGATCATGAAGGGATTCACATCCAGATCTAGTGAGGTCATTGTTCCCCTGTACTCTTCACTTATCAGACCAGTGATCGAGTACAATGCCCCATTCGGGATGTATCTCACCCGACATCTGCAGCAGTTGGAGAGACCCCAAAAGTTCCTCACCAAAAGGATAAAGGGACTCCAAAATCTGTCATATGCTGCCAGATTGAAGAAACTCCAGCTCTATTCAGTCGCATACCGTCTGCTCAGAGGTGACATGTGCCTGACATACAAGGCCATGTCCAACCCGGAATTAATGGACATGCTCCACCTCAAAAAATCCAAATCCACCAAAACCACTAGAGCAAGCGACTTAAACCTTAGCACAGATATAAATAGGACGTGCTGGTGGGATAGATTTATCACTCAGAGACTCCCTATACTGTGGAATAAAATCCCGGTCCATGTGAGGCAGAGCACCTCGCTGACTCTGTTCAAGAGAAATCTAGACCTGTGGATGGGAGATCGTAGGTTTACCCCGGGAATCATCTCTGTGTCACTGCTGGACAGAGGCACAACAAACTAATGGGCACAGTATTTTTTCATATAAGGGGTGGCGTAAGCCACAAAAATTTGGGCTAGGCTTATAAATGCCTTAGGGCAGATAGCCTAGTATAAACCTATGAACCTATGAACTTGTGTTAGTTGCTGCTCACAATTAACTTGAATATTGATTTGGTCAAATAACCATGGAGAGAAAGTGGGAGGGGGATTTTAGATTTAGGGACCAATTGGCTACTTTAGGGTTAAGGAGGTAAAGTAGCATTTAATGGTAAAAGTGTGAAGACTCAGGTTGGGAACTGGGTATGAGCTTTATGGTTAGAGGTAACGGTTTGGGTGGGATTATATAGTTTTATACCGTCAGGTGTTTGGAGAGCTATATGGAAACAGGAGATCACACTAGTCGGAGTTCAAGCAGTTGCTTTTTCACGCAAGTGGTAGTGAGCAGTTGTGTTGTGAACTACTGGGATGCAAACAACTGTAGTAGACCTGTGTTATCTTTTGTTTTAACATACGTTTCCTTTCAAATGTAAATAATTACTGTTTACATCTGCTTTGCAGACCGTATTTGAAGTAGTAAGTTCAGCCTTTTTTGTCAATAATGTATTGTTTTATTATAGAATAAATGTTTTAAGAGTTATACCTCTTAACATTTAAAAATTTGATTTATAACAAAGATGCGAATACCATTTTTGATAAGCACATAAAATATAGCTAAGAGGGTTGTGTTGTTTTCTGCTTTAACATTAACACTGGGTCTTTTTTTTTTATCAGAACGGTAGTACACTTAGTAATCAGTGGTGGACTGATGGCCCATATCAAGACTCTTTATGCTCTTGGATACTGAATTAGATTGGACTAATTAACCACTGTAAAGAAATGGCTTTCCAGTTTCTCCTAACCTTAATGTAACTTTATGGCCATTGATAGCGTAGGCTTTGATAGAGTTGTCAAATGCATATTCCGCCATTTTGAGGCATATGCACAAACTAAGATATAGTAAGCATGGATCATTAGTTCGATATTGCGGCATCCATTGTGTCTTTTTCGGGAGAATAATGAAAACTTAAAATATTCAGTTTGCAGTAACTTTTTATTTTCTAGTATCATAAAATTGAAGATTTTTTTGACATTCAGAAAGATAATTAATAAAAATGAGTATAGCTTTAATAAAATCCTTTTAAGTCTGAAAAGTGGTTTTGTGGTTTAATATTCCTTTAAAATGAGAAAAAAAACAGTTTTTCATGAGCCACTGTTTAAAAGTAAGACAAAACTGCTTGTCATTGGCTTTTCAGAACCTATTTATTGTGATATACTGCAGGAAAAGGGTTTTATCTAGTGGGAATGAAATTTATAGCACAGAATCAATTTTCTCAGCAGTACAGTTTTATCTGTGATCATAATTAAATGCTGCCAGTACTAGTGCTTCTACTTCAAGGGACAAATAACTTTGTTGTTGTGCATAGTTGCTGATAAGTTTTAGAGTGGGAAGACAGTGTGGACGTGTCTCTAGATTGCTGGGTGGTAAAATATTTTATTCTGCTGTTTTGTTTATTTAGTGTGATTGAAAATGTCAGGTGCGTCATTGCTCATGAGTTATCATGCCAGCTGTGTGTTATGAAGTTGCAGCAAAGTTATTTGCTGCAGTGAGACAGCCTTTTCGTCTGTCATAATAAAATGGTTTTATATCCCACAGGCTTTGATATATTTGACCTGTTTCAGTCACGAAATGGTAACTTTTACTTGCAATTAATATTGCCGTTGATGTACTGAAAGTAAAATCTGCATATCTATTGATTCTTGTGAGTCTGTGCTAGGAAATACTGATTTTCATTATTCTGACCTCATGTGTGTTCTTAGCCCTGATAAGGATTAAATTTGTGGAATTTGTATCTGCCAATAGTGAGTGCAGTATTCTTTGCTATTTGACTGTATTTTGGTAGGCCTATACAGTCCCATTGGACCACTCAACTTTTTTAGAAGATCTAGAAACACAAGGTAGTTAAGTAATTTTCTTAAGAGTCACACTGTATGTAAGCATCGCTGATGGGATTTAGACTCAAGTCTCAAAATTAGTAGCCCTTCCTATAGGGTACTGTATTGTAATGCATCTTACTAAGAGGTAGTTGTAATACAGGAAGATGAGGGGGGCATTATGAGCCAAAGCTGATCAGTTCATTCTTCCAGTCTGCGTAGGTATGACCTATTTCTGTATTATAGCAGACCCTGGCTGTCATTACCTGACCTATGCGTTCCAACACAAACAGTAATGACAGTTTTTTTTTTTTCCAAACACCTGCTGTATATTAATAAAGTAATGCTCCAGTCTGTCATTTCTTTTCGTATGAGAACAATCTAATTTTTTTACTCTTTTCTCAGTGTAGCTTTCACCTTATATGAATGAATACACCTAAATCAGTGCTGTTTTGCATTGATCTCACCACATGTGCATAATGATATCCTTGTCACTGTTTACATAGCCTGTGATGCCAGCCTATAGTTTTCCCTTTTCTGGATTGTATTCAGTCTTGTGTATGTTTCTTTGCTAAGGGGTGGTGTCTGTAACATGATGGGCTTAGTACTACAGAATGTCTGAAGCTCGAGTAATACATTGATATTCCTGGTTCTAGAATTTGATGCCACAGATGTTTTTACAGGCTACAAAGCTAACCCCCCCTCCCCCCATGCTTGGCCACTCACCTGTCCAGATCTCTCCATTTAATAATGACTGAGATATTTGTGATTCCGTCAGCAGCAGTAGTACCACCACCACTAAAGGTAAAAACAAGAGCCTCCCTTTCTCCTTGAGATGTCTGTTTACATGCATCACATTTTTTTGTCCTGATTTGTTTATTCTAGTTAAGTCTTTTTTGTACCCTGTCCATTTACCACTGAGTTTATTGTAGCAGTAGTCTGTTCTTTTTTTCTTTTTCTGTGAATCTGTTTTATTATATCATCCTCATCTAGCACATTAAACCAGGAGTAAGACAAACAGTACGGAAAGCATACATTTATCAGTACTGTTAGAACTTCTTTAAAGTGAAACCTGCATGATATTATTACCAGGTATGCATTTTTAATAGGTGCAGCATATCAGATTTACCAAACATTAACATTGCTCTGTGCTAATGGACCTGAACTTGTAATAACAGTATTACTATTTCTCCGAAGTACAAGCAAAAACTAAAGGTCTGTGGCTGTCAAAGTTTGCTGATTACTGCAAACTGGGAGTGGTCATAGAATCTCCAAATGATGTCAGCATCCTACAAGAGGGTCTTACACAAACAAATGTGTGGTGCCAAAGTCATGGCCTTAAACTCAGTGCAAAAAAAAATGTGTCATCATTCCTTTCAATAAGGGGCGATATTCCTGATAACTACCATATCAATACCTTAAGCATGCACTCAGTGGTGGGAAACCTGGGCACACAGGTTGACTTGCCTTGACCACCATGTCTTCACAGTGGTAAGAAGGGCATTCTGTATGGCTGATCTCATAAGTAAGGGCATTGCCTCCAGATAAAAAGAAGTTATAACCTCCCTGTACTCTTCCCTCTTCAGGCCATTAATGGTGTACAAGTGCTTCTTTTGGTGTGTACCTTTCCAAGCACCTGCAGCAATTAGAGATACCACAAAGGTTCCTCACAAGGAAAATTCAAGATCTTCAGCATCTGTCCTATGTGGATCATCTGAAATCACTGTCACTTTATTCTGTTTCATATAGACTACTCAGAGGTGATCTCTGCCTTGCATACAAGGCAATCTCTGACCCTGCTTTATTAGAAATGCTACATCTCCGTAAGTCAAGCAGTACACAGGTTACTTGCTCTAAATTTCTTAACCTGATGTACGAGATTAATAGAACCTGCTGGAGAGACAGATTTGTCTCCCAGAGGTTACCACACCCTTGGAACAGACTCCCACTTCATGTCAAACAGAGCACTTCAATGGCCCTCTTCAAATGCATTCTGGACGATTGGATGGGTAATCATAAATTCACCCTGGGGTTTCCAAATGTGTCCTTCTTGGACAGGGGCAATAGGTGCTGATCATGGAAATAAGGGTAGAGCTTGGCTAGGCTTTTAAGGGCCCTAGGACCATTAGCCTAGTAACTTCCTATGATCCATGACCGAGTTATTTCTCTCTCCTTCACAAGCTGTAAATGCAACCTGTCTGAAAAATCCAATTCATAAGAGTATGCTAATCTTCCAGCCTCATCAGGTGATGTCAGCAGCCATGTTCTACTGGTCTGAAACATTCTCCATCAGTTTTCAGAAAATAACCTTCCACAAATAGCCTACTCCTGACAACAGCAGAATGATTCTGAATTCCACATGCCAAGTAGGGACAGACTTCTTACTGCCACTAATCCCACATTCCTAGTGCCAGTAGAATTTACCAGATGAACAACCACCTTTAGGGAATTCCATAGCAAGTCTGATCTAAGAAGATTGATCACACATATCCATTTGTTTTTTGTCCATCTTGGTGTTCAGCAAATCCACGATTCCTTTCTTATTGTAGTTACCACTTCTTAAACATCTACCAGTGTTAAATGAATGTTCTCACCTTTAGTGTTAAGCACACTAATGTCTTTCTTGACTGCATTTTTGCGAACATTGCATCAGATTTTTTTATTTATCTTTTTTGAGCTGTGGTAATCGTGTCTTAAGGTTTTCAGAACTGGCATCCTACATGTGTGTGAAACAAGTGGTAGATTGGCATTTTGATGGTCTCATTCATCTTTCCTGTGTGTGATTTCCAAATTAGGACAGCACAGACATAGCACTGCAGGCTACGTAAAGAAGATTTTCCAGTGCTGGAATTTCGACAGATAAAGCTGCGGCAGTGCACTTCAGAGCTCTGCATAAGAAAGACAGTCTGGGCAGTAACCAGATGGCACCCCCATTGCTAGTAGTTCGTGATTTTTCCTGAACTGGTTGGAACTATAAATCCAGCAAGGTCAGAATGATCCTCATTAACTTGCAGGACTTAGAGTTTCCTAGGCTGTAGAACTTGGCGCAAGAGGTTTTCAAAGGCTACAAAGCTTTCCTCTGCTACCTCCAGTGCTTGACCCCAATCCTATCCAGATCTTTGTTCTGTGTTTAGTGATGGCCTCAAAATATTTTGCAATTTCTTCAGCAGCAGCAGCAGTAGCAGTACCATTAACGGCAAAAAAAACTTCGGGAGTGACTGTGGTGAGTATCCCAAACAAGGAGACTAAGTTAAGCCTGCCAACTTCAGCTCTGCCACTGCCCATTAAAAGTCTTGGGGTAAGTATAGATACAAGGACAGTGAGACTAATAGGAGAGTAGAGTAGAGGAACTGTGGAGAACATCCCTTAGCTTGTTCCTTTTCATCTCTTTTCTAGTGATACTAGATGGTCAAACATTGCTACCCACAATTTTCATTCAGTATATCTGTCACTTTAACTTTGTAATCATTCCTACAGTTTCTTAATTTCTGTAATTGGTGCACATTTTTAACATTCCCTTTCCTTAATTATTTTATTTGTTGTAGCTATTTTCAAAAGGTCAAACTTATTCACTATCCAAAGTGGCTCCATCCTCATGTAATGTAGCATAGCTTGTCAGGAAGGCAGTCTGCATTTTGGCAACACTAGAGCCTGTATAGATCAGTCTGCTCACTGAAACTTTCCCGTTTTGAAACCTGATAACAAATGTGACTTTAACCAAATAGCATACAATGTTCAATGGTACTTGCTGATGTCAGTGGTTTTGAACGATCCTCTACTGTGGATCTGACATTGTAGTTATAATAAATATCTTTGCCCATACATATATTCCCCTGCATTTATCCTGATGTCCTTCAAGAATGCAACTGCAGTCATAACATGTGGGTTGTCCTGCCTCAGGCAGCCCTCGGTCGGCCGGATTCCAAAGTCTGGGTCCGACGTCGGCTGATGTCACATTTCTCTCCGACGTCAGAGCGGCTGGAGTACATAAGCATCAGCCAATGCCATTTTCTTCAGTCTTTCTTGCCACGCGGTGCCCGAAGCAGAAGCAGTTCGCAAGTGCCGGTCAATCAGCTCCTGTATTCTTCGATACCGAAGTCATCAAAAGTCATCAAAAAAGCTAAGTACCCCATTGGGGACCTTTTCTTGCCTCAGCCGATGTCAGAAATTACTGAAAAAGTTAACAATTGTCTCTTGATTGACATCTTCGGCCCGCGTCTACCACCGACTCCACGCCAAAACCCAGCGCGAGTGCTCCGGTTCCCTCTGAGACGGTCTCTCCACTGCTCCGAACCGAAGACACCGCATTACCGACGACTCCGATTCCGGACATCACTCCGACGCCAGTTATCGATTTTCCTCCGGATACCGAAACCGAGGAAATGCCCGAGACCATTGCTGTACACAAGGTCACTCCTGCACGTGGAGCTGCCAGGCCTCCTATGGCCATGTCTATTAAGGCCTACACTAGGGCTAAGGCAGCCAGCAAAACAAAGCATCTTACTACTAAAACCTTACCTCAGCCTACTCCAGAGACACAAATTCTGTCCATGGCTGCTGACTTAATTTCTATGATTAGAGGTTCACAGGCCCATCCTGAGAGGGGATCCCAGCCTCCTTCTGATAAAAGGCCCCGGATTGAACCCTCTGAACCTATTCCTTCAGATGAAGATTCTGAGGGCTCTGTCCACTCTGATAGCCAGGAAGAGCTCTTCCAGACCTATGAGGACTCGGATGCAGATGATTCCATTCCCTCGGCCTCCCCTCCTGAGGATATTTCTTTTGGGGAAGTTCTGCATACCATGAGTGAACATTTCAAGTGACAAGGGCAGGAATTTTCTGGTTCCAGAAAACGCCTTAGGACTTTCCTTAAGAAGCCACAGCACAGGCCCTTAGCTATTCCCCCTGTACTTGATGTTTTGGATGATTTATATTCTGACTCTAGTGCTACCCCTGATTCTCTTCCTCCTGCTCCAGCCAAGCCAGACAGGTATTACAGGATCCCAGAAACTCATTCCCATTTATTCAGGGCCCATACTGCTGATTTGGAAACTATTTCACAGGGGCCTAAAGGAGTTTCAGCTTCCACCTCTAAAAATCCATTGCCCTCCAACAGGGAAGCTAGGTCATTAGAGAGATGGGGCAAAAAGGTTTACACTTCCACTACCTTATCTATGAGAGCTTTGAATTGCCTTTTTCATATGTTACAATATCAGGATTTCCTATTAGAAGATTTACAAAAAACTTTAGCCACTCCTGATCCTTTAGACAGGAAGGCTTTGCAGAAAGCTGTACATAACACTCAGCAAGTAAGCAATCACTTCCTGCAGTGTGGATATGATGCACTGGAAGCTTCATGTAGGGCAGCTATGACAGGGGCAGTCATTCGTAGACATGCGTGGTTAAAAGATCAACCTCTACCAGATCATGTAAAGGCAAAACTTTTGGATGCACCTTTGGAAAAGAACAAGCTTTTTGGTGCTAATGCTAAGGATGTGTTAAAAACCATCGAAGAAAAAGCAAAATCAGTTCAGACGGTGAAAGATTTCCTCCAGGTTCAACCCCCCAGATTCAGTAGGAATTGGCCTTCAAAAAACTGGTCCTTTCCTAATCCAGAAAAGTTTCAAAGGGGTAAAAACAGACGTGGCCGAGGAAGAGGCCAATACAGAGGCCCTTACAGGGGAAGACAATGGCAGCCAGGAAACCAAAGAAGTGACGCAGGGGTTTCACCTGCCCCACAGCCACAATCTCAATGACTTTCCTCTACTTCCGCCTACCAGGGAACAAATAGAAGCTCCCTTTGGCAGGAAATTATCTCTATTTGCAGAAAATTGGCACAGACTGACAAAGGACAAATGGATTTTGGACATTATAGACCGAGGGTACAGGTTCCATTTTCATACCTTGCCAAGAAAACAAGGCATGCCAAACCTACCACAAAACCAGAGGGCAGAGGCTATCAAGCAAATCACTCTGCTGACTCGGATGAAAGCAATAGAAAGAGTTCCACAACAAGAACAAGACCAGGGGTTTTACTCAAGACTGTTCCTTGTTCCAAGAAAAGAATCTCAATGGAGACCAATACTGGACTTGTCCACATTAAACACCTTTCTCATAGTACCAAAGTTCAAAATGCTGACTCTACAGCAACTCCTTCCCATGCTGGGCAAGGGGTCTTGGCTGATTACTCTGGACCTCAAGGAGGCATACCTGCATGTCCCTATCAGACACAGCTGCAGAAGATACCTCAGATTTCTTGCAGGGCCAGAGCATTATCAATTCTCAGCATTGCCATTTGGCTTATCTACTGCGCCCAGAGTATTCACAAAATGCCTGGCTTCAGTAATTGCTCATTGCAGGCTCCAGGGGATACAAATTTACCCGTACCTGGACGACTGCCTCATACAAGCAGACGACAAATTGATGTTGACAAAAAACTTGGACTGTGTCATACGATTACTTCAAGCTCTGGGATACACAGTCAACTTCCAAAAGTCAAGACTGCAGCCATCCCAGCAAATAATCTTCTTAGGAGCCAAACTAGACACAGCCTCTCAAATGGCTTACCTGACAGAAGACAAACAAGAGAAGTTAACTCATAACTTCAAAGGTTTAGCAAACCTCACCCAGATGACTGCAAGGAGATTCCTACAGGCCCTGGGTTACATGGCATCCTGCATTCTCCTGGTTCCATTAGCAAGACTACACATGAGAAAGCTTCAATGGTACCTAAAAAGCATTTGGTCTCAACACAGCAACAACTTGGAGACAATCATTCCGCTCATTCCATGCCTACAAAAGGAATTCCTATGGTGGGCCTCGGTGAGCCAGGCAAACACAGGTATGTCATTCAAAAAGCCACAGATAACACAGACCATGACCACAGACGCCTCAGACCTTGGATGGGGGGCGCACATGGAAGGCAGGTGTATACAAGGACAATGGTCTCCAAAGGAAACACATCTGCATATAAACCAAAAGGAAATGCTGGCAGTAATGCATGCCATCGAGGCTTTTCAGCACCAACTTCAGCAAGGCCATTTACTGATACGGACAGACAACACCACTGTGATGTGGTACATAAACAAGCAAGGGGGCACCCACTCGTACCCCCTTTGCAGACAGACGATGCATCTTTGGGAAAAATCACTGAGCCTAAACATCCAGTTACAATCCCAGTTTGTTCCAGGCAAAGACAATGTGTTGGCGGACAGCCTAAGCAGGAATTTCACAGATCCACACGAGTGGAGGTTACATCCGAAGGTCTTCACACAACTCACTTCAACATGGGGCAGGCCAGAAGTGGATCTATTTGCCTCGCACCTCAACCATCTTCTCCCAAAATTCTGCACAAGGACATACCATTCAAAAGCTTGGAAAATAGATGCTCTCTCATTCAACTGGAACTTCCTAACAATCTATGCATTCCCACCTCTGCCACTGATGACCTCAGTATTACTAAAGATCAAAGCAGAGAGACCCAAGGGAATCATAATAGCTCCGGACTGGCCAAGACAACACTGGTACCCGCTACTACGGAGCATATGTCACACCAGGAGGTGGGCCCTTCCCCAATGGCCTCTACTTTTGACTCAACACAATTTCGAAACAGTGCATCCAAACCTTCAGACACTGCAGCTAACAGCCTGGGAGATCCCATAAATAACCTCAACCTATCTCTCTCCAAGGAAGTTCAGCGGATACTAACAGAGGCTCGAAGACCATCCACCAGAAAGGTTTACTTAGCAAAGTGGAAAAGATTCAGCAATTGGAATACCAGCAAGGGACATGATGCATCATTGTTGAACATCCCACTCATCTTGGAATATTTGGCAGATATGCTAAAGAACGGCCTCTCATATTCTTCCATAAAGATACATGCATCAGCTATTTCAGCTAGATACAACACTGATCCTCCAGTTTTTTCACACCCTTTGCTATGGCAATTCCTCAGGGGTGTCAAGAACATTAAGCCACCAAGAAAGGCCCCAGTGCCAGCCTGGGACCTCAATTTTGTCCTAGAAAAACTGACTCTACCTCCATTTGAGCCAGCAGCTTCAGTTGACTTGCAATTTCTCTCATGGAAGACAGCTTTCCTGTTGGCAATTACCTCAGCAAGAAGGGTTTCGGAATTACAGGCCCTAATGGCAATACCACCGTTCATAATTTTTCACAGAGACAGGGTTTCATTAAGGACCAACCCTACTTTTATGCCAAAGGTGGTATCTAGGGTTTCTTTAAATCAAGCCAATCATCTGCCTGCTTTCTTCCCCAATCCTGAGAACAAGGGGGAAAGACTGTTGCATACTTTGGACATTCACAGACAACTTCGATACTACCTGGACAGAACCAAGGACAGTAGGAAGTCTGAACAACTTTTTGTAGCTTACGCCCCTGCAGTCCAAGGAAAAGCAATTTCAAAACAGACTATTTCAAAATGGATTGGACATTGCATCAGATTCTGTTATTCCTTTCATGGAAAGACTGTTCCAGCCAATGTCAGACCACATTCCACCAGAGCTACAGCCACCTCTACAGCATTCTTAAGAGGGGTGCCTACTAAGGACATTCTAGAAGCTGCTACATGGAGCTCCGTGCATACATTCTCCAAACACTACAATCTCCCTCTATACTCCAGATCCAGAGCAGGCTTTGCTTCGGCAGTCCTGCAGGGTTTGATTGCCACACCATCTTTTTCCTAGAGCATACCTCCTCCCCCAGCTAAGCTGTGGTATTCTACCCACATGTTATGACTGCAGTTGCATTCTTGAAGGACATAGTACAGTTTTGTACCTACCATAAATGTAGAAGTCCGATAGACATGCAACTGCAGTCGGATTTTCCCTCCCTCCTTACCCCTCTATGCCTAGGGTCCACTCCTATCCCTGTTACTCTTAGCTGGGGATATCTGTTATGGTGTATTTGTTTTATTGCTCATTTATTTGTCTGGAATCCTGTTTTTTGTCTTCAAATTTGATTGCAGCCTTCCTTGGAGGGCACTTGGCATCTGGGGCAAGAAACACTGAAGAAAATGGCGTCAGCTGATGCTTATGTACTCCAGCCGCTCTGACGTCGGAGAGAAATGCGACATCAGCCGACGTCGGACCCAGACTTTGGAATCCGGCCGACCGAGGGCTGCCTGAGGCAGGACAACCCACATGTTATGACTGCAGTTGCATGTCTATCGGACATCTACATTTATGGTAGGTACAAAACTGTACTTTTTGCTTACACTGTGTTTCCACTGCATTGCTTTTGTGTATTTTACTGTGTATCATACTTTCAGTCAATATACTTGTCTAAGTTTGTATTCACTCCCAGACCTAGAGCATGTGTTACCAGAGCTAACATTATTGCCTGTTTCCATCATATAATAGTTTCCTTTTTTGTTTATCATTCGTTTATTTTTTCCCTGCTGTCATACAACCTGTAATATAAATGTATCAGTTTGCAGTTTGAAAACAAATGGAACTTCTACCAGACAGCACATAGGATAGCTCCCTTCAGTTTAACTCTGTTTAACTCTGTACTCATTCCATAGTGCATGCATTATCAGAGCCGACTTTATGCCTTACTGCCCATTTGTTTCCATCATGTAATAGTTTTCTTTTTCATTCATCATTCCTTTACATCTTTGCCCTTTATTTCCCTTCCTCCAGTGTCATAGAACTTTAGCCGTAAGCAGCGTAACACAGAACAGTTTGAAAACAAATCAACTTTCACCAGGCAGTATGCGATATATCTACATTCCGTATCAGCTAGGTATAAACTTTTAAGTAAAATTTGAGATACAATGCTTATAGTTTGCTTTTATATTAGTCAAATTATTTCTTTCAGATACTAACTGATTTCAGTTGTTTTAAAGCATAACTCACATTTTGGTTACATCACATCATTTTCCATATAAACATATATTTTTTCAGCACTATCTTGTTTCAGTGTTTCCAGTGCATTTTATGGAATATCTCACTTTATTAAAATTCTTTCATTTTATTGCAGAAAATCTCGTAAAAAGTTTCCATTGTTTGATTTTCTATATTTTTGACAGGTTGCTTGTTCCCTCCCTATCTTCCCTTGCCTTAATTTCTTCTTAAATTTTTGCCAGTTAATTTTGCACTTGTGGGTCTTTGTTCATAGGTTGGTACTAGGCTGTCGGCCTTAGGGCCTATACAAGCCTAGCCATAACAATTCCCTGGTTGTTTCTTCCCACACTATTTACTTTCCTGGACCCCTGTCTAGCAGGGCAACTGACGTGATCCACGGGTGAATTTCCTTTCTCCCATCCAATCATCAAGGTCCCTTTTGAAGAGTGCCAAAAAGGCACTCTGCTTGACATGTATGGGCAGTCTATTCCAGAGTCTGGGGAGTCTCTGGGTCAGGAACCTATCCTTCCAGCATGTTTTGTTTATTGTGATGATAAGGTTTAGATCCACGGAGCATGTGGCTCTGAGGGCTTGGGATTTCTTTAAGTGTAGCATGTCCAACAGCTCTGGGTTTGACATGGCCTTGTGTGTAAAGCAGATATTGTCTCTGAGTAGACGATATGCGACAGAGTATAGCTGGAGTTTTTTAAGGCGGTCAGCATAAGGCATCTGCTTTAGGCTTGTGATTCTTTTAGTGAGGTATTTCTGTGGCCTTTCCAGTTGTTGCAGATGTCTTGAGAGGTACATACCAAATGGGGTGTTGTATTCTATAATGGGTCTAATGAGGGATGAGTACAGTGGGACAATGACCTCCTTTTTTCTGGATGAAAAGCCCTTAGTGATGAGGTGTGCCACATAGAAGGATTTCCTGACTGTTGTGGTGATGTGGTTATTGAAGGTGAGACCACTGTCCACCTGTGTCCCTAAGTCTCTTACCACACTTTCGGTGTTTAGTGTACTGCCACCTATGTGGTAATTCACGGGTACATGTTTTTTCCCAAAGGGGATAGCTGTACATTTCTTGACATTGAGCTTGAGCCCATGGTTCTGGCACCAAGCATCTGTTTCTGTAAGGCCCTCTTATAGAGTATCCATATAATTTGGGGATTCAATAATGGCTCCCAGTTTGCAGTCATCTGCGAACTTTGTTAGCCAGAGTCCCTTAGTGTTGACCTGCACTTCAGAGAAGTAGATGCCAAACAAGAGAGGTCCCAGGACTGAACCCTGAGATACTCCACTTGTCTGGAGCTGGATTTGGAGTCAGCTACTTTTACAGTGTAGGTTCTGTCAGTAAGCCAGTTGGCAACCCATCGAGTGATGTAGGGATTAATGCCCAGCTTAGTAAGTTTATCTATGATTCCAGAGTGGGGGATGATGTTACAGGCCTTGGCGAGGTCCAGATAGGCTGTGTGGACTGCCTTTCTCTCGTCCACGGCTCTGGAGACTGATTTGAAGAAGTCAATCAGGTTCAGGAGACAAGATCGGCCCTTCATGAACCCAAACTGGGTGGGGTCCAGTGTTTTAAGGTTGCCAATGTCTTTGTTTATAAGTTCCATGATAATACGCTCCATGACCTTGCAGATCAGGCTCGTCAGACTGATGGGGCGGTAGTTCCCGGGATCCAAGGTGGATCCCCCCTTGTGGAGTGGGATAACTGTAGCTGTGTGCCACTCAGTGGGGACAAAGCCTGAGGTGAGGGTATGATTAAACATGACACTTAGGTGAATTGCCAGTTCATTTTGTAGTTCATGTAGTACACAGCTCGGGATGTCATCTGGTCCCATGGATGCTGTATTCTTAGCTTTGGAGAGTGCGTTTTTTTACCTGTGTGGCCATTATTACTGGAATTTGGTAATCTTCCGGTATTGAGATGGACCATTTTGGGGGTGAGAGGGGTGTGAAGTTGGCACTGAATCGATCTGCTAGGATAGTGGCAGTATCCGTGGGATCAGTATATGTAATGTCATTCTGTTGTAGCACAGAGCAGATCTGAGCATTGCCATTTAGATTCTTGACATGGTTATAGAATGCCTTGGGGTTGCCTTTGGAATCTTTGGCAATTTTATTCTCATAACTAGCTTTGGAGGATTTTATGAGGGATCTCAGCTTCTCACTGAGGCTGGTAAGGGAGTTTTTTGCATCCTGGGATTTTCTGCAACGGTTTCTTCCTTTTGTTATAAAGTTTGTTTATGGCAGGGGACCACCAGATTGGCGTCCATTTTTTGGAGGAGAGCATCTTGGTTCTATTTGGGATTCATGCAGGAGTGGATGTGCCTTAGTGTAGGACTCAGCAGTTCAACATTCAGTTCCTGTATGCTTAGAAAGGTGTAGTGAGAATCTTGGGGCACGGTGGGGGATCTGTAGCAAGATACAATTTGGATTGCAGTCTTACCTAATGTTAGTTGCACCTGGAGAATTTCAGACACATTGTGTTGGGCATCTAACCTGGTGGTGTGAATATCCTTGTTGAATATGGATACTCCTCCACCTTTAGTGTTTTGATCCTGGTTTGGTGGCCGAAAAGTGTGGTAAGAGTTGTAGCCTAGTATTGCAGGAGTGCCCTCTGGAGCCTTGAGCCAGGTCTCAATTACTGCACAGATATTGATGTTCTCCATTTTTGGGAGTGCCTCAAGAGAATGCATTTTGAGGTTTAGACTTCTAGCATTGAGTAGCATTACCTTCGGATTTTGCATGCTTGTACCTGTTACGGTGGTGGTTTTGTCCTTTGAACTTTGCCTAGGGATGGCAAGAGCTTTAGCCAGTAATCTGAACCCTAGGGGCGACAGGTGCAGGCAATCTCTGGCAAAGCATTGTGGTCTGTTGATCATGTCGTCCCAGGCAGACAGATACTGGATCCCCTTTGAATGACACCAGAAGCTTAGCCAATTGTTGAAGTCAATCATTTTGTCCATATATTGTGGTATCATTCTTGGCGAATGTAATTGTTTAGTCCGAGTGGGTAAAAGGCTTGAAGTAATGCATGATATGGTAATTTGAAATAAAGTTTCATTTCTCTGCATAGTCTTTATATACTGAAGAACAACATTTGTATTCGTTCTAATGTGCAGTGAAAAGTGAAAATTCATCTTCCGCACAGACCCTTGTGATTTCAACCTTTAAGATTTCTCCCTTCCTCGACAAGTTAGAAGGAATTTCCTCCTTTAGCTGTTATGGCCGCAGTTTAATCAATATAGGTCTGAGTTGCTTTTTCAGTCTTAAGTTAGGAATATTTATGTATGTGCTCTCTCTATTTAAATATCAGCAACAGAAAGACAAGTCCTTCCCTTTGACTTGTCCAAGAAATGTTGCAAAATTTCAGTTTGTCTCTGTATGACCTGTCCTCAAGTTTAGCCAGTTTCTGTGCAATGTTTCCTATTTTAATTGCTGTTCCATCATTGCTTTCTTTTTCAGTAGTGTGCATAAAAATTGTTTCCTCTAAAATGTTTGGTTATAACATTTGTATCCTGCAGCCTTCTGTTACTGGTGTCTGTATATCCCAACAGGGAACCACTTATCTGGAGGATCTTAGTGAATCTGGATAATCTTTCTGTCTAGGGTAATTGAGGAATTTTCTTTTAGCTGCAATTACCATCTACTTCTCTTCATGCTGCTTTGAGTCTCCTTCTGAGTTTTCACATTTGTTCTCCCTTTTACGTTACCTTTTCCCTTGTTTATTGACCTTTTCGATGTCATGGACACTTTTGAGCTACCAATTCTGTTACCAGTTTAGAGCAGTTTACATGCTTTTTCTGCTTTTAATGGTTTTCAACCCAGAACTCAGTTTTTAGCTTCTTTCTCTACTGCTGCATCTTGGCGGGTACTTTTTTGTTTATATATAGCTGTTTATTAAGCTAAAGTTAACTGTTTTGTTTTTAATTATTTGTCATAAATTTTATTTGGGTCTTCTTTCTGGAAAATCAGACTACATTGCCAAATAAATACATTTAACTATTTGAGCAGAGATGCTCCATTTTCCTTGCATTAACTTGACAATGTGTCAAACACATAAGACATCTAACAGAGTGGGTGAAATATATAAGGAACCGGTTTACTGTGATAAGTTGAAGCGGACTCTATCAAATGATGGGAGCATCGACCTATGCCCTTGTAAGTGACAATGTCGAATTCCGACATTGTCAAAATACGTCTCGACTTCGACCTTGGAACGGGCTTTAACATGGGTGGAGATAGAGGCGAGATTTGTACTTCGACAATGTTGGGTTTGACATTGTTGCCATTCGACCTCTGGACTTCATCTACAGTGGATTCAAACGAGTCTGCCTCTACTTTACCTTATTAAACCTAAGGAGCCACCAGTCTGCCTTTTTCTTGACTTTTCTGTGCGTCTATATGTCTGTGCCTGTTTATCTATCTACCTGTTTGGATGTATCTTTTTGTTGGCTAGGTAAGAATACTGGTCATTTGACACTCTTCAGTTATAATTTAGGCTCTTTAAGCCGTGGCGGTGCAGCGATAGCATTGTTGCCTCACAGCAAGATGTTCTCCCGTTGATTCTCGGCTGGAGAGCCTTCTGTGTGGAGTCTGCATGTCCTCCCCATGGTTGAGTGGCATTCAAAAGACATGCGTGAATAGGCGTGCCTTCGTTGAAGGTTAAGCATCAGGCTGGCACCTCTGCACCATAAAACTCAACTGCCAATCATTAGTGGACCGGCGTTCCGCTTTGGCGACCCACTAACTGGGAAAAGCCGAAAGAAGAAGAACAACAACTTAAAGAAAAAATGTTATAAAGATCATTAATATTGTGGGGACTTTCAACATGGCTGCACATTGAGTAATGGCTTAATTTTAGCTCTCCCAGTGTGAAAACAGAAACTCGGCAGAGAAGGCCAGTGGACTTTTGTGTTTATGGGTAAATTTCAGTAACTAGCTAGTAAGTACACTGCCTGGATGCCAGGAAAAAAAGAAATACAGAGGACCTGAAAGAAAATCAACTCCAAAAAGTGAGGAAAAACACTGACTGGGAAAATTACTGCATCTGTGTAGCAAAAAGCAGTGCAAGCTCTAGACATGACTTCCAGTAACGTAGAGGAAAGTATAAGACAACTGCACACAGACCTGGTTAAAATAAACGAAACACTGATGGAGTATATCAGCTCACACAACAAAAGGCTGTAAAAATGGAAGAAGATTTAAACAGATATTCAGATGAGGTGATGGAACTGCAAAAATCAGAGGTCGAAATGAAGAAAAATCTGGCTGAATATAAGACTGCTTAAAAAGAGATGTTTCTATAAATAACAGAATTAGAGGACGGAACACATAGAGAAAACCTGAGATTTTCAGCTATACCAGAGAAGCTGTAAGGAACAGACTATATTAATTTTATAAAAGCACAAATAAGTAACTGGACTGGTATTCCACAGTAGGAGTTGTTAATTGAAAGGCCACATCATGTGTGCGCTCCAAACCTGGCTATGAAAAAGCAACCTAGACCTTTGATAGTAAAGATGCAATCCTACCAGCAGAGTGAGTTAATTCTGACAAAACTGTGACAGAAGGACAAAGTACTAAAAGTGGGGGACAGCAGAGTGTTTGTTGAGAATGATTACACCCTACACACAAGGCAGAAGAGGAGTAAATTTATTCCACTGTTCAGAGAATATCATGAAGCAGGCATGAGATTCAAACTGCTGTACCCAGTTGCCTTCAAAATATTCTTCTCTGGAAGGACAGAATCATTTTTTTGCCGATGTACATGCTAAGGAAGAAATAGAAAGGTTTGTCCAACAAAAAGTGAGCTATGAAACGGAAGGAGATTCTGTTACTTGTTCTTCTGGTAATAAAGACCACAGAGAGACTGTGCCAGTGAAACCTTTTCCAATGTTTCAATGGAAAATGCTGGAGAGAAGGAAGGAAGCATGAGAGTTGACTAGAAGAATCAAGAGTTCATTGGAAATGAAGCAGAGACAGGATTTGGGAGATGGAGATGAACAGGAATAAAACTAGAACTTGGAAATTGACAAATGTGGGATTGCAAAGCAGTAATTTATATTTGAGAAATATGACAGAGCAAGAAAATCTGGAAATATTCTACTTTTTTGGACTTTATGGACTTGTAAGGAACTTTAAAGCATATGCCCCACTTCATGTTGTTAATGTTCTGATAAATACTTGGGGGAGGGGAAAAGGAGGGAGAAAGTGAACTGTAAGTAAAACAAAATGAAATGTTTTCTTAATAGTACTTTTTTTTATACTGCATGATTTTCTTTTCATGCTATAAAGTAAAGCTTTCTCAGTTATTTTAAGTATAATGTGGATACTGTTATAAACATGTGATCCTGTGTTTTTGCTTTTTTTTTTCTTTCTCCCTTCTCTCTTTTTACTTGTTCAGGTTTAAGAAATGTAGGCACTGCAGTGTAAGAAATAAAGAAAAGTCTGGGTAAAAGAGCATGACAAAAGAAAAATGAAAGACCTTTTTCTCATTTTTGCATGGGGAAATGACTAGATTAAGGCCCTTAGCTTGATCTAGTAATACATTTTAAGAGAAAGCAAGTAAATGATAAATAATATTGAATATTATAAGGCATTTTTCTAGCAAATAAATGTGTGCTTATAGCAATTTTGTATCTGGTCCTTGTGTCTCCATGGAGACAATCTGATAAAGAGAAATTGGCCAGGAAATAATGTTCTCTAAAAGCATTCAAGTATTTTCCCAGCTGGGAGAGATGTAAAGATAAGAGAAAACCAGACAGCACTTAGTAGAAGCACAGGTGGCAGCATGGTCAACTCAAGTCTATAAGTGTGGTTGTCAGTTTGGGACATTTGTTCTCATTAGGAGTGTAAAACTTCAATATTTGAAGATGTGCATATTTTTGTGTGTTAGTATTAAGTAATAAGTATTGGGGTGTGTTTATGAGGGCTTCTAATAAAACAAAAAGTTTTGTAAGATGTGACATAGGCTCAAATGGATATGACAAGAAACAACTGTAAAAGTACTACCTGCCATACAGTGTATGCATGTAACACAAAAGCTGTAACCAGACATTTAACAAAAAAGTTGTTATACATAAAAGGAGGGGATAATAACTTTTTAATACAGTGATGCTTACTGTAATGTCTTTAAATGTCAATGGCATGACAGATAAATACAAAAAGAAAGGGTAGTGAACTACATTAAAAATGTGGAATGCAAATGCCTATGCCACAGTAGAGACTCTGAAAGAACAGAACATGTGAATTTGATAAAGAAAGGTTTTCAGGGTGGTTATTCAGTAGAATACTTGGGACAAAGGAAAACAGGAGTACTTATATTAATTGCAAGAGGAGCTCCAGTAGGAGCTCCAGTAGTGACAGAAGATGATAAAAAGATAATAGTAGATTTGTAGTACTAAGGGGATACTGGCAAGGGAGGAGGATTATTTATTTATTTTATTTTATTTAACATTTGTTTACCTGGAGAGTCCAATTGGGAGAATCCATTTTCAGCGGAGGCCCAGGGAGAAAAGCTCCATATCATGACAGAACACAGTCGCAGAGTAATAACATTCATAGCATAAATATATGTATATATTGATAAAGGAATTTATACAATGATAATGAAATGTACAGTAGACCCATAGTGTAAAGTACATAAATAGCAGAAATAATCCGGTAAGATTAGCAAGAAAATCCCAGTATATGCAAAAATACTGTTGAGCAATATAGTAAAGTCCGATTGTTTGCTTCTTTTTGTGATTCAAAATTGATTGATAAATGGAAACTTAGTGAACTTATCGATTACATTGGCATGCATTTATATTCCACCTAAAACTAGTACAATGGCACAAATTTTGGGAGAAATCATCAGCTTTCAGCAAGGAATATTACTTAAAGGTGTGGAATAGAATTTGATTTTTAGCAGTGAAGATGTGGCTGGGGGCCCAGAAGGGAAAGTATAACAAAGTAGGGTAAATGTTTGAAAAAAGTATGAAAATATTTGACATGGAAGTTGTGAATTCAGTGCTAGGAGTTCAGAGTGAATTTAGATATTATTCCCCAAGATTCAAAAACTGGGGTGGGCTAGACAGAATTTACATTTCACAGGAACATGTGCATTTAATTGAAGGTCTTGGCACACACCCAATAACTATTTCAGATTGTGCTCCAATAATAATTAAAATAAAAACATGGGGTAATGAATTAAAAACGAGACTCTGTGCTTTCTCACCTATCTGTTGAAAAGAGAGGAATTTAAGGAATGAGAAGTGGAACTCATTCAGGAGCTATTAGAGAAGATAGAAATTTCTTCTGAAAATGTAGCTAGGGAGTGGGATAAAATTAAAGTGGAGTTTAAAAATAGGGTGGAAATAAAAGAAAGGGGGATATGGTTAAGAAGTAACAAGAATAATTTAGAGGGACTGACATGTTAAAGTATTGCAGAATAGGGGGAATCTCACAGAACAAGAGGAGGAGCAACTGCAGAATGCTAAACAGAAAATAGGAGTTTAGAAAGATTGCTGCTAAGCAACTGTTTTTGATAATAACTCTTGAGCACAAAAATTCTTAGCACAACAACTCAGGCAACAGAAAGGGCTGTCGATAAGCTTAGGGACCCTATAACAAGGAATATAAGAGATCCTGAAGATGTATTAGAAATATTTTGGAAATTCTATGAAAGTCTGTATGAAATAGAGAAATATGGAAATCAAGAAAGGGTACAAATAGAAATGTTTATGGAAGAATTAAATATGCCAAGGTTAGAGACAGGTGAGGCTCAGTTACTAACAGTTAGGATAGGAGGAGATGAGATAAAAATGATGATGTACAACCAATCTACATGGAAGTCCCCAGGAATAGATGGTATTTCTGTGGAGGTTTGGAAGCTAGAAGGGAAAAAACTGATAAAGATCTGGAAGGCTTTGTTTAACAATATTTTAAGAGGAGAAGTGCCAACATCCTGGAAGAAAGCAGTGGTAGAGGTAATACCTAAAGAGGGTAAAGATCCATGAGATCCAGCTTCATACAGGCCCATTCCAATACTGAACCGTGATTATAAAGTGTTTACATCTATAATGGCTAAAAGAATAGCATATGTGATATCAAAATTCATACATATGGATCAGTGTGGTTTTGTGGAGGGGAGGCAAACATTTGACAATATTAACAGAACATTAGTGATCCAGAGGAAAGCAGAAATTAAGAAAATACCACTGTTGTTAGTGGGTCTTGATGCAGAGAAAGCATTTGACAGAGTAAACTGGGACTTTATGACAGGGCAATGGAAGCATTTACACTGCATTCCATGATAAATTTATAAGGTTGATTAGGAGAATATATGATGGATCAGAGACGAAAATTGAAGTGGGTGGGTTCCATTCTGATAATTTCTGCTTGAGCAGAGGAACCAGGTAGGGGTGTCCTCTTTCCCCTTTGTTATTTGCATTATATTTAGAACCATTGGCAAAGAAAATAAGGGACTCAGAAATTCAAGGCTATAATTGGTATGGTAGTCAGGAAAAGCTGACTCTGTTTGCAGATGATATTATTTCATAACTGATAAAAGCAGAAAAAGACATTACAGTGTTGTGGAACATTTTGAGACGATTTCAAATTTTTTTGGAATACAAAATTAATGAAGCTAAAACAAAGGCAATAACAATACATTTTGTACACACACACACTAATTGGTCCAACAATATCCATATTTACAGTGACATGATAAAATGAAATATATAGAAGTATGGAGTAAAAATTATTCCTGTGTGGCAGCTAAGGATATGTGGGAAGAGATTAAACAAAAGATAATACAAAAACTGAGAAACCAGAAGAGCTGTTATATGGATATGGATAATAAGATACAAGCAGTTAAAATGTTTTTATTCCATTTAGTCTTATATACAGGTATTGACATATTTTTATCAACTAGAGGAGAAGTTGTGGATAGCAATTAATAAAAAGCTGAAGGATTTTATCTGGGAGGGGAAGAAGGCAAGAGTCAAGTGGGATAAGATGATTTTTCCAATAGAACAAGGCTGATTGGGATTACCCAATTTAAGGGGTATTTCAGAGCTATACATTTAAGGCTCCCATACATAGCACAAGCAGAAACCTGTAATTGAAAGTGAAAAAGGATGAAGATGAAATGGTGGTGGGGGGGGGGGGGGGGGCTCAAGAAACTTGGAGATACTGGGATTTTAGATGAAGACCTTTCAGGAGAATAACAAAGATCATACAGGATGTTATATTCATAAAGTAGCAGAAAGTATTCTAAGGACTAAACCAACACTTCAATGGACAAAGGAGATTCTGCTGAGAGGGATGACTGCAGTTAGAGATACAGACAATAAGCAAGAGGGGGATGGAATTTATTGGAGAAAGCTGACAAAAGAACCAAGGTATTGGGAGCAAATAGCTAGAGAGGGAAATATACCAGAATGGGAAGATGCCAAGAATTGCAGGTTAGAGATTGTCTTCCCTATCAAGGATTGAAAGAAATGGGGGTTTCAACATGAAAGACCAACAATGGTAGAGTTTTTAGTAGAATCTAGAACAGAATCTGATGTTAAAAAAAAAGAGTAATTAGTAGAGCATATAAAATATTGCATGATAACTATAGAATCAGTCAGAGGACATTAGAAAGGATTGGGAAGAAAGACTGGATAAGCAATTCACAAAGAAACAATGGAGGGATATGTGTATGTCTCTCAAATATGAAACAAAATGTACAGCATTTAGGATTTTTGCTTGGAAATATTTACATAGATATTTTTATACCCCTAAGTAGACTCCAGAGAAGTTTTCCTCAGGTAGACAGCAAATGTTGGAGGTGTGATGGGGAAGAAAGAAGGAACTGGGAACATATTTTCTGGGAGTGTAATGAGTTGGCAAACTTTAAAGATTCCCTGCAGACTACTCTGTTGGAGATGCTGGGTAACTAGGGGAATTATTTTTCTGAGCTATAATACAGAATTGGAATTGCCAATACATAGTAAGGCCTTGCTAAGTCTAATTAAGCTTTTTTCTGACACCAGAAAGGTGCTTAACAAGCTTGCCAAAAAAACAATTACTAGAAAATAGAAATCAAAGTCTAAACCAAATGTATTAGAAGTAATGAATATAGTAACAGAGATAAAACAGCTGAAATTGGGATTTTTGGAAAAGGGTTGGAGAAAACTGCATAGGAAAAAAATAGAATTGTGGGAACAATATATACAGGGAAGGAATGAGGTTTAAAAGAAGGCAGTATTTGAATGAGCTATATAATGTTTCACTGACAGTGGTTGGGTAGATTATAAGTGATGTATAATGTCTGCAACTAAAATTATGTCTATATGGTTTGTGACGTAAAATTATTGCAACTAGGATTATGTCATTATGGTTTGTTTTCATTTATACAAATGTATGATTGCCTGTATCATAAGTGATGGTTTTAATAAAAAAAATCATTGTAAAATGGGTTATTGCACTTAGAAGCATCAGCACAACATATTTCAATTGACAGTCTCATCATATCCATAGATTTATTTATTCTTAGATTGTTACTAGGCTAACGACCTGAGGGGCCTTTCTAAGCCTAGCTCAGTTTTCCTGAAAAAATAAAGATGTGTATCCAAAGTAATATTAGTAAATAAGATTCATGAACACCTGATACAGACATTTGGTAACACTTATAAGAATGAAAATATAATATTGTAGTACATGGTTTAAAAACAGGGAAAAGGCAAGCTTGTTAAGCACCTTTCTGGTGTCAGAAAAATGCTTAATAATTTCTTGTTATGCACCTGTAAGCACTGTTAAAATCAAACCTTACTTTAGGGAATAACAGACAGTGATGGATGGCAGTGAACAGAAGAGTAGAAGATAAAGCTCTTTTGAAAGCTGTTAGATACTTCACTGCTACACTTACAAACAAAAAGCATGTCAGAATGAAATGTCTTAAGATTTTTAAAGCGGTTATTTCTTCAGGGGAGCACTTTGTTTCTGCTTGCTGACTGTTTGACAGTGATAGAAATCCAGTAAAACACTTTATTACACTTTTTTTGTAACTGGTACATGAAGCAGGTAAAGCTGCATGCATTAGAAAGAAGGATGATTGCTTTGCACAGATCATAAATATTGTTATGTGCTTTTGACACAAATGCCAAGATTCATTTGTTGAACTTCGCTGTCAAGGTGAATTTCTTGGCCTCCATGTCTCAGTTACCTATTAAATTGGTTGTGATCAGAGACCTGATCATAATCCCTATATTTACAATGGATGTGTAAGTTATATATATACTTGATAAGTCATGAATCTTGCATTTTATCAACATGTCCAAAATGCCTGTATAGTTATATAAACATCTGCAAAGTAGTTGAAAGTGTAGAGTCCTTTTAACCAGTCTGAGAAGTACCTACATTTGTTTTTCTGATTAGCTGAGTATGCTGTTTAACAGAGATCTGGTGGTAGGTATATTGCTGAATAAATGCAAAGCCATCAAATTAAAAGTTCCATGCATCAAATTCTAAAATAAATAAATATTAAATTACAAACTATTAAAATAATAGTTGCTGAGCTTGCATCAGTGGTATAGAGTGATAAAATTCCCTGACTACTGTCCAGACAACTCGAGTTATAGTACTAGTAGTAGAGGCTGGGAGAATGGGTGAACCGCTCGTAAAAGCAACCTACATTGCTTCATTTTTGTCTCCCCATAAATCTCCAATGTTTTCACCACTATCCACATTTTCAAAATCTATACCACTAATACCTTCTTCTACCAACTCTAGGCACACACCAAGTCCTCCTCCACCCACACACCCATACCACAACTTACCAACTATAGTCTGTCCTCACAAACCTAACTCATAGTTAATAAATACACTGTTATAATGATACAACTACTATTCCATTTTTATTCATAAATGCCTTATTCACATGTTCCCAAATCCTATTCCATGCCAGCAAGTATTTCCACTGCTGTGAAGTACCTACCACGTCATACTCCATTCCAGAACAACGCTTCTATGCAACCATCATAATTAGTCTTATCGTATTTGTGCACATCACAGCCTTATGATCCCATATACAGTCTCTTAATTTCCCTCCCACAAACCCTCAGACACATCATTCCTTTATAGTATCATGTTTTTCAACAATATCTCCAAACTGTTTCTACATTCACTAGTAAACACACACACACCTTTCAACACAAAATCCAGTAAGACATCACAATCCGCACACTTGCATACGTCACAAAAGCCTAAATATTTCTTCTCATATCTGCATATTACAACTAAACTTTTCCAAAGTGATGATATCCATCCCAACCCTAGCAAACATAGTAATGCTCAACTAAAACTGACCACTCCATTTTACAACAGCATTTCTTTCCCAAACCATAAATTAGACCAAAATCCAACATAAACTTTCAAAGCACATGCAGGAAAACCCAAGACCTCCACGCATACCTTTTATGCTATAACCCTGACATGGTTATTGCTACTGAAACCTGGCTAAGACCAGAATTAACTGATAAAGAAATAATCCCCATGGATAAAGCATAATCCCAACAAGCAAAATAGGCAAAGTAGGTGGAGTAGAATATGTAAGCAATAATGCCCGACAGGGTCTGTGTGTTAATGTATAATTAATGCTCACCCAGACATTCCTGGAAGAGTATTAATTGCACATTAACACACCCTGGAAGGCATTATTGTGCATGCAGATGGGCTGTCTGTAAAATTGTTGTTTTACATACTTATTTTTTTAGGTACTATATTATTTTTTACCTATATTTTTGATGTAAAGTAGTTCTTCCGCCTAATGTCTCAGACTTTCTGTAGTATATGTTAATGGTGATGGAGGAAGCATTTTACATCAAAAATATATAAAAAAATAGTACTTAAAAACTAAATAAGCAAGTAAAACAATTTTACAGACAGCACATTTTTTCTCTCTCATACACAATCTCTTCTGCTTTCATGCACACATGCATATACACACACAGTCATCTCTGGTTTCATACTCGCATTCATTCACATAAGCATAACTCTCAACCTCTTAGCACAAAAAATCTGAACAAAGCTAAAAATTGCGGGACAAAGCCCCAAAAATAGGAACACGTTTTAAATATTGCTTTTATAAACTTAGAAAGTGCAAGAATAAAAGTTCTAATATTACAGTGCATTTTCTGAAAGATGTAAAGCCTGAAACTCAAATGCCTGTCATTATTTAGTGAATCCTCACTGATTTGCCACAAAACCTCAGAAAGCTACAGATTTTATGAGAAATAGACAAAAAATATGAGGCAAAAATCAGGACAGTCTGCGAAAATTTGGACATTTGGGAGCTATCCACACAAGATCGCTGTCACTCTCTCTTGATCTCTCACACACACACAGTTTCCTCTGCTTTCATACATGCATTCACTCTCACAGGATTGCTCTCACTCTCTCTCGATCTCTCACATACTCGGTTTCCTCCGCTTTCATACACGCATTCACTCATAATGCAGACAGGCTTTAAAACTTCAGCTTGGCAAGCTAAGAACTTGGTTATATTCAACTGGACGTATAAGAGAATTTAAGTACCTTTTTATGCACTTTTTCTTTTAAAAAATACAGTATTTAAATTGATTTAAACTGTGTATGAAGGAGTGTTGAAGGAATTTTTAACTGGTTATTCTGCTCTTCAGTAACTTGAACTAAAAGCTAGTGTTGGCTGAATTTTGTTATTTGCTAGTAATTACAGGTGTGGGGGTAGCCACATTCAGTGATTTCCTGTCCTTGCATATTTAAACTGGTGCATGTGAAATAATTCCTGCTTTAAAACTTCAGCTTGGCAAGCTAAGAACTTGGTTATATTCAACTGGACGTATAAGAGAATTTAAGTACCTTTTTATGCACTTTTTCTTTTAAAAAATACAGTATTTAAATTGATTTAAACTGTGTATGAAGGAGTGTTGAATGAATTTTTAACTGGTTATTCTGCTCTTCAGTAACTTGAACTAAAAGCTAGTGTTGGCTGAATTTTGTTATTTGCTAGTAATTACAGGTGTGGGGTAGCCACATTCAGTGATTTCCTGTCCTTGCATATTTAAACTGGTGCATGTGAAATAATTCCTGCTTTAAAACTTCAGCTTGGCAAGCTAAGAACTTGGTTATATTCAACTGGACGTATAAGAGAATTTAAGTACCTTTTTATGCACTTTTTCTTTTAAAAATACAGTATTTAAATTGATTTAAACTGTGTATGAAGGAGTGTTGAAGGAATTTTTAACTGGTTATTCTGCTCTTCAGTAACTTGAACTAAAAGCTAGTGTTGGCTGAATTTTGTTATTTGCTAGTAATTACAGGTGTGGGGGTAGCCACATTCAGTGATTTCCTGTCCTTGCATATTTAAACTGGTGCATGTGAAATAATTCCTGCTTTAAAACTTCAGCTTGGCAAGCTAAGAACTTGGTTATATTCAACTGGACGTATAAGAGAATTTAAGTACCTTTTATGCACTTTTTCTTTTAAAAATACAGTATTTAAATTGATTTAAACTGTGTATGAAAGAGTGTTGAAGGAATTTTTAACTGGTTATTCTGCTCTTCAGTAACTTGAACTAAAAGCTAGTGTTGGCTGAATTTTGTTATTTGCTAGTAATTACAGGTGTGGGGTAGCCACATTCAGTGATTTCCTGTCCTTGCATATTTAAACTGGTGCATGTGAAATAATTCCTGCTTTAAAACTTCAGCTTGGCAAGCTAAGAACTTGGTTATATTCAACTGGACATATAAGAGAATTTAAGTACCTTTTATGCACTTTTTCTTTTAAAAATACAGTATTTAAATTGATTTAAACTGTGTATGAAGGAGTGTTGAAGGAATTTTTAACTGGTTATTCTGCTCTTCAGTAACTTGAACTAAAAGCTAGTGTTGGCTGAATTTTGTTATTTGCTAGTAATTACAGGTGTGGGGTAGCCACATTCAGTGATTTCCTGTCCTTGCATATTTAAACTGGTGCATGTGAAATAATTCCTGCTTTAAAACTTCAGCTTGGCAAGCTAAGAACTTGGTTATATTCAACTGGACGTATAAGAGAATTTAAGTACCTTTTTATGCACTTTTTCTTTTAAAAATACAGTATTTAAATTGATTTAAACTGTGTATGAAGGAGTGTTGAAGGAATTTTTAACTGGTTATTCTGCTCTTCAGTAACTTGAACTAAAAGCTAGTGTTGGCTGAATTTTGTTATTTGCTAGTAATTACAGGTGTGGGGGTAGCCACATTCAGTGATTTCCTGTCCTTGCATATTTAAACTGGTGCATGTGAAATAATTCCTGCTTTAAAACTTCAGCTTGGCAAGCTAAGAACTTGGTTATATTCAACTGGACGTATAAGAGAATTTAAGTACCTTTTATGCACTTTTCTTTTAAAAATACAGTATTTAAATTGATTTAAACTGTGTATGAAGGAGTGTTGAAGGAATTTTTAACTGGTTATTCTGCTCTTCAGTAACTTGAACTAAAAGCTAGTGTTGGCTGAATTTTGTTATTTGCTAGTAATTACAGGTGTGGGGTAGCCACATTCAGTGATTTCCTGTCCTTGCATATTTAAACTGGTGCATGTGAAATAATTCCTGCTTTAAAACTTCAGCTTGGCAAGCTAAGAACTTGGTTATATTCAACTGGACGTATAAGAGAATTTAAGTACCTTTTTATGCACTTTTTCTTTTAAAAAATACAGTATTTAAATTGATTTAAACTGTGTATGAAGGAGTGTTGAAGGAATTTTAACTGGTTATTCTGCTCTTCAGTAACTTGAACTAAAAGCTAGTGTTGGCTGAATTTTGTTATTTGCTAGTAATTACAGGTGTGGGGTAGCCACATTCAGTGATTTCCTGTCCTTGCATATTTAAACTGGTGCATGTGAAATAATTCCTGCTTTAAAACTTCAGCTTGGCAAGCTAAGAACTTGGTTATATTCAACTGGACGTATAAGAGAATTTAAGTACCTTTTTATGCACTTTTTCTTTTAAAAAATACAGTATTTAAATTGATTTAAACTGTGTATGAAGGAGTGTTGAAGGAATTTTTAACTGGTTATTCTGCTCTTCAGTAACTTGAACTAAAAGCTAGTGTTGGCTGAATTTTGTTATTTGCTAGTAATTACAGGTGTGGGGTAGCCACATTCAGTGATTTCCTGTCCTTGCATATTTAAACTGGTGCATGTGAAATAATTCCTGCTTTAAAACTTCAGCTTGGCAAGCTAAGAACTTGGTTATATTCAACTGGACGTATAAGAGAATTTAAGTACCTTTTTATGCACTTTTTCTTTTAAAAATACAGTATTTAAATTGATTTAAACTGTGTATGAAGGAGTGTTGAAGGAATTTTTAACTGGTTATTCTGCTCTTCAGTAACTTGAACTAAAAGCTAGTGTTGGCTGAATTTTGTTATTTGCTAGTAATTACAGGTGTGGGGTAGCCACATTCAGTGATTTCCTGTCCTTGCATATTTAAACTGGTGCATGTGAAATAATTCCTGCTTTAAAACTTCAGCTTGGCAAGCTAAGAACTTGGTTATATTCAACTGGACGTATAAGAGAATTTAAGTACCTTTTATGCACTTTTTCTTTTAAAAATACAGTATTTAAATTGATTTAAACTGTGTATGAAGTAGTGTTGAAGGAATTTTTAACTGGTTATTCTGCTCTTCAGTAACTTGAACTAAAAGCTAGTGTTGGCTGAATTTTGTTATTTGCTAGTAATTACAGGTGTGGGGGTAGCCACATTCAGTGATTTCCTGTCCTTGCATATTTAAACTGGTGCATGTGAAATAATTCCTGCTTTAAAACTTCAGCTTGGCAAGCTAAGAACTTGGTTATATTCAACTGGACGTATAAGAGAATTTAAGTACCTTTTATGCACTTTTTCTTTTAAAAATACAGTATTTAAATTGATTTAAACTGTGTATGAAGGAGTGTTGAAGGAATTTTTAACTGGTTATTCTGCTCTTCAGTAACTTGAACTAAAAGCTAGTGTTGGCTGAATTTTGTTATTTGCTAGTAATTACAGGTGTGGGGTAGCCACATTCAGTGATTTCCTGTCCTTGCATATTTAAACTGGTGCATGTGAAATAATTCCTGCTTTAAAACTTCAGCTTGGCAAGCTAAGAACTTGGTTATATTCAACTGGACGTATAAGAGAATTTAAGTACCTTTTATGCACTTTTTCTTTTAAAAATACAGTATTTAAATTGATTTAAACTGTGTATGAAGGAGTGTTGAAGGAATTTTTAACTGGTTATTCTGCTCTTCAGTAACTTGAACTAAAAGCTAGTGTTGGCTGAATTTTGTTATTTGCTAGTAATTACAGGTGTGGGGGTAGCCACATTCAGTGATTTCCTGTCCTTGCATATTTAAACTGGTGCATGTGAAATAATTCCTGCTTTAAAACTTCAGCTTGGCAAGCTAAGAACTTGGTTATATTCAACTGGACGTATAAGAGAATTTAAGTACCTTTTTATGCACTTTTTCTTTTAAAAAATACAGTATTTAAATTGATTTAAACTGTGTATGAAGGAGTGTTGAAGGAATTTTTAACTGGTTATTCTGCTCTTCAGTTATTCCCACCCACCCGCCCTGTTTTTGTTTTGGTTTTGGTGTTAATCTTAGTGGCATTGAAACTGCCCGCCCCTCAGCCTGCCTCTGGGCCCATCTCATTTGCTCACGCAACTGAGTGCAGTGAGATCATATTCTGATTTCAGGCACTCCTACTGTGTACAAAGAGAGCATCTGGGAAATAGAAAAAAAAAAAAAATCAAGCTTATTTCCTGCCTTTCTTGTTAAGTGGTACAGACTATTTGTAGGCTTCTGAGCCCCCAAGCCCTTCTGTGTTTGAGGGAAGCCTTCTAGCTTGTTTTTTTTTTTCTTGTAACTAGCCAGTTTTCTAGTTTCAGCACTCAAATCTGTTTCTTTGATCTCAGCACTTGTTCAGAAAAAAAAAAAAAAAAAAAAAAAAATTTCATCTGCTTTTACTGTACTTGTGTTTTTACCTACTTCTTTTTACTTTTGCATCATCTTAAAATACTCAATTGTATTTATTACTGCTTGGTGTAATTCTAAGCCTTTTGGTTTAAACACTTGGGCTTCGGACCAGTTAGTTGTTTTGCACTGAGAGGTTTGTGGTCTGCACTGTTGTGGCAGAACAGGTAGCTTACATCCTTCTAGGTTGAGAACTGCTGATTGAGGGCTCAGTGTCTGTTATTCTAAAAGTGTATTAATTCTGGTTTAAGCACTTGGGCTTTCAAGCCAGTTATTTTACATTAAGAGGGTTCGTGGTCTGCACTCTTGTGGGAGGAGAGGCTGGACTCTGCCCTTCTGAGCTGGGAATTTCTGGTTAAAGGCTTATAGTGCATGCATATCTGAACTGTTTCTTACTGAAGTTGGTGCGCCTTGTTTGCTGTGGCATAGACTGGATTCGGGCCTGCTGGATCTAGCTTTGTTTGTGTAACTTGAGCACTAATCCAGACATTCTCTAAAGTATTCAATGGTATTTATTACTGCTTGGTTGTAACTTGATTAAAGTGTAGCTATCATTCAAGTCTTTTGGATTAAGCACTTGGGCTTCAGACCAGTTGTTTTACATTAGGAAGGTTTGTGGCAAGCACTGTGGTGGCAGGACAGGTAGCTTTCATCCTTCTAAGTTGGGAACTGCTGATTGAGAGCCCAGTGTCCAAGTGTATTAGTTCTGGTTTAGGCACTTGGGCTTCAGGCCAGTTATTTTACATTAAGAAGGTTCGTGGACTGCACTCTTGTGGAAGAAGAGGCTGTACTCTGCCCTTCTGAGCTGGGAATTTTCTGGTTAAAGGTTTATAGTGCCTGAATATTTGAACTGTATCTTACTGAAATTGGTTCACCTTGTTTGCTCTAGCATAGACTAGATCCAGGCCTACTGAATCTAGCTTTGTTTATATACTTGTTGTTTGTTTGCTTGTTATTTCCCTGGAAGCTAATTCACCTAATACGCAACTTCTCAGCGCTTCTGTGGATCACTAGTGATATCTGCATTGCTTACTGTACTTATTTCCTTGTTTCACTTGAAAGAAAGTTACTGTTTGTCGTTTTTGCATTTAGTTACTTGTATCACATTGCACTCAAGTTACCTGGCACTTGCTCACTAAAGCAATTATATAAGTCAGCACTAAAAATTAAAAGCACTACACCCTCACTCCCCACTGGCCCTTGTTTTCAATTAAGGATTTCCCAATATTATTCTAGCATGTCCAAAGGTCAGTTGTCAATCTCCTCTCTGGTCCAGCTGGTGAATCTGGGAATCTTGAGGCAATGTTATAACTGCCTCATGTACACAGACAACCCTCTCCTCCTCCCACATAACACAAATACTTGCGAGAGATGCAGCTATTTAGCCAAACTGGAGGCTGAGCTCTCTCAACTCAGGACTGGCAAGACCAGACAGGAGGAGAAGGCAACTACACACACCACAAAACCAGCCTCACATAATGCTACCACTCCACTGAATCAAACACATAAACACACAAAGACATACTCGGAGGCTCTGAGTAAAATTTACCTAAACAGCAGAGGCCTCCAAAGCAGACACCCAAACAACTGCTACCTCAAGACACCCCACAAGCAACACATAAACCACAAAAGCAGTGTGCAAAGCAGTCACAGCCCTTAAGGCCAAATACAACACCAAACATACTTGTCATAGGTGACTCCATAGTCAGACACACTGGCGTCCCACTCACCAGGCTGAACAAGGAGAGGGTCACAGTAAGCTGCCTATCGGGCGCTAGAATCCGCCACATAACACAAGCACTCGGGTCACTCCACAGCAAGTACAAATATGACACAGTCATTGTCCATGCTGGTGTGAGCGACCTGAGACGTACCTCCCTGGACTGCATGAAAAGAGACATAGAGGAGCTCTCTGATTATGTAGCCCAGGCAGGTATGACCCTAACCCTGAGCAGTATCCTTCCTTCACCAAGAATGATGCCACAATATAGAGACAAGATGATCAGCTTTAACAATTGGCTTAATGTCTGGTGTCATTCAAAGGGGATCCAGTGTCTGTCTGCCTGGGACGACATGCTTGACAAGCCACGCTGCTTCGCAAGGGACGGCTTGCACCTGTCACCCCTGGGATTCGGATATTGGCTAAGGCTCTTGCCACCCCATAGTGCCTTTTTAGGCAAGGCTCAAATTCTAAACCTACCACCCTAGAAAACAAAAATGGGAAGAAATTGAGGGTAATGCTGCTCAATGCCAGAAGTCTAAATCTCAAAATGCACGCACTCGAGGCCCTTCTCAGTATGGAGAACATCGATGTCTGTGCTGTAACTGAAACCTGGTTCAAGGCTCCTGAGAGCACCCGGCACTATTAGGTTTTACCTCATATCATGCGTTCCGGCCCCAAAACCCGGACCACTCCACAAAAGGAGGGGTGTATCCATATTCATAAAGGATACTCACACCTCCAGGTTGGTGGCAACGCATGAAGCTTCGGAAACCATCCAGGTGCAACTAACAATAGGCAAAACTGCTCTACAAATTGTAGCATGCTACAGGCCACCCTCTCAAACTCAGGAACCCCACACAGCCTTCCTGAAGACACTGGAGGGTATAAATGTATCTCCAAACACCATCATATTGGGTGACTTCAACTACCCGAATATAGACTGGGAACATTACTCAAGCCCTAACTTTCTAGCCCAACGGTTCCTGGAGTTCATAAATTCAAATGCCATGGAACAGCTAGTCACTGTTCCCACGAGAGGAGAAAATATACTAGATCTCATTGTCACAAACATGGGGACAAAATGCTCCACACCGAAGTATATCCCTCATTGGTGAGATCTGATCATAAACTAATCTCACTGGAAATCCACATCCCGCCCCACCCCAAACAAAAAGACCATAGTGAAGAACTTCTCTAAAGCAAACTTCACACTACTCAAGACTGGTGTGGTATCCTTCAAGGCCCCTGAGTCAGAGGAAACCACAACCCAAGCTGGAAGCCCTTACAAATGCCTTCTATGAACACCTCCAGGACTGCATGGATCAGGCAATCCCAAATAAAACCAAGACTCTTTCCACAAAGGGCAAACGTCCAGTCTGGTGGACCCCAGCCATTAACAAACTTTACAATAAGAGGAGAAAGCTATTACATGATAGAACAAAATCCATAAAAGGGAAGTCACCCCTGATCATTATTAGTAAAAAATACGAGCACTCATAAAATCAACTAAGGCCAATTTTGAGAGAAAAATTGCCATGGATTCAAAGGACAATCATAAGGCCTTTTTCAGCTATGTTAGGAACCTGGGTGGAAACTCACAGATATGCTCAGAATTAGTCCAAAATGATACAAAAATCACTGAACCCACAGACATTGCCAACATACTGGCAGACAGGTTCAGTGCAAACTTCACCCCTCTCCCCTAAAGGAGAGATAACTATCCCAGCCGAGTGTAGCCTCCCGGACATCTCAAATGCGCAGGTGAAAGCTGCTCTCTCTAAAGCTAAAAACACAGCATCAATGGGACCGGATGGTGTCCCCGGCTGTGTGTTACACGAGCTAAATGAGGAATTAAACCCGCACATAAGGCAGCTGTTTAATCTCAGCCTTACCACAGGATACGTGCCCAAGGAGTGGCGTCACGGCAACTGTGGTCCCACTCCACAAAGGTGGCGCCTCACGGACCCTGGTAATTACCGCCCCATAAGCTTAACAAGTCTAGTCTGCAAAGCTATGGAGAGGATCATAATGGAGCTCATAAACAAAGATATAGGGGACTTGCAGACATTGGACCCGACCCAGTTTGGCTTTGTCAAGGGAAGATCATGCCTTTTGAACTTGGTCGACTTCTTGAAATAGTCACCAAGGCCATTGATGAGGAAAGGCAGTCCATACAGCCTACCTTGACCTTGCAAAGGCTTTCGACACAATACCCCACTCGGGTATTGTAGAAAAACTTACCAGCTTAAATGTAAACCCATATGTCACAAGATGGGTTGCAAACTGGCTTAAGGACAGAACCCACAGGGTTAGAGTTGCTGGCGCTGTGTCAGACTCCAAGCCGGTCACAAGTGGTGTCCCACAGGGCTCGGTCCTTGGCCCCTATTGTTTGGCATCTACTTCTCAGAAGTACAGGCCAACATGGGAGGACTTTGGCTGACAAAGTTTGCAGATGACTGCAAACTGGGCCATAGTGGAAAGTGCATCGGACACTGATATCCTTCAGAAGGGACTCACGGAAACAGATAGCTGGTGCCAGAGCCATGGCCTGAAGTTAAACGCCAAAAATGTATAGTCATACCCTTCGGGAAAAACAAGGTAACCCCAAGCTACCATATAGGTGGCAATCCACTAAGCACAGAAGAGGTTATCAGGGACCTGGGGACCCAGGTTGACAGTGGCCTTTCTTTTGACACTCACATTGCTAAAGTGGTTAGAAAGACCTTCTACATTGCCCACCTGATCATGAAGGGATTCACATCCAGATCTAGTGAGGTCATTGTTCCCCTGTACTCTTCACTTATCAGACCAATGATCGAGTACAATGCCCCATTCGGGATGTATCTCACCCGACATCTGCAGCAATTGGAGAGACCCCAAAAGTTCCTCACCAAAAGGATAAAGGGACTCCAAAATCTGTCATATGCTGCCAGATTGAAGAAACTCCAGCTCTATTCAGTCGCATACCGTCTGCTCACAGGTGACATGTGCCTGACATACAAGGCCATGTCCAACCCGAATTAATGGACATGCTCCACCTCAAAAATCCAAATCCACCAAAACCACTAGAGCAAGCGACTTAAACCTTAGCACGGATATAAATAGGACGTGCTGGAGGGATAGATTTATCACTCAGAGACTCCCTATGCTGTGGAATAAAATCCCGGTCCATGTGAGGCAGAGCACCTCGCTGACTCTGTTCAAGAGAAATCTAGACCTGTGGATGGGAGATCGTAAGTTTACCCCGGGAATCATCTCTGGGTCACTGCTGGACAGAGGCACAACAAACTAATGGGCACAGTATTTTTTCATATAAGGGGTGGCGTAAGCCACAATAATTTGGGCTAGGCTTATAAATGCCTTAGGGCAGATAGCCTAGTATAAACCTATGAACCTATGAACCTATAAACATAAACACAATCATACAGATACACTCACACACGCACACTTTTTTTCTGTTTATTTTTTTTTACTCTCACTAAACAGTAAAAGTGCTGCTTAGCAAGTGTAAAGTAATGGCGGCCGTTAGTTTTTTTGCAGTCCGAGCTGCACAGTAGCTTAATATGTTGCCGTGAAGCAGCGGACTCATTTTTCAGCGGGCATTACTTGCACATTAATACCCTGCTGGAGAACGTTTGTTCTCCAGTCAAGGTGCTGATGAAGTTTGCCCATTCTTTAATCTTTAAGAACACCCTAGATCTAACCTGGCACACTCAAAAATACCCCAATATTTCATAACACTGAAATTGTTATTACCCACCTCAGACTCAACTGTCTATCTACCTATTTGGAGTTTACATTCCCCCCAGGAAATAGACTAGCTACAGTTGAAGAATTTCTACAGTGGATACTCAACAAAATACATAAAGAGATTGTAATTTTTGGCAATGTAAACATTGATTGAAAACAAATAAATACTGTGCCTGACCTAAACTTATTTGGGTTCTTGCAACTAATAAACTTTATTACAGGGGCAGGTGAAAAAAACAAAGAAACCACACTAGACTGGATTTTTACAGACAAGCCTCACAACATCAATAACAGTGGAACTTTACTAGATAGCATTAATGACTATTTACCCTCCTATGCTGTTAGACAGCAGCTAAACATTTAGAGATAGGTGACATACAAACAAGTCTAAAACCTGTGTAATTTCAACAACTGTAAAGTGTTATAACTGGAAATGCCTGAAAACCTTACAATTCGATGAAGCAGTTACTCACTTTAACCATATCTTCCTTAGCATACTTAGCAACCAAGCTCCACTCAGAAGTAAGAGTTAAATCTATACAAGCACCCTGGCTACCAAAGACTACCAGGCAACTATTGACAAAAAGGGACTGTGCTTGGAAAATGGATACAAAAAAATAAAACTCGAGCAACCCTACAAAACTGTAGGCATCTCAGGAATCTCATAAAAAACAGATACTTAGTGACAAGAAAATATATTTTATGGAACTGCAAAATTCCCACCAAAATAACCCCAAACTTTTCTGACAATCCTTGGTCATTGCTCAACCCTGGACAAACCTGTAACCCCCCCACAACAGCTACTACTAGTAGCCACACAGGTAACAAAGCAACTCAGTTCATTACCCACTTTGTAAACTCTTTCTTGGCACTAACTAAGAAAATCTCTTCCTTACACCATCACTATTCCCCAGTCCTATACCACTAACATGCTGCTTTTTAAACTTGATAGTGTTCCCACCTCAAGAATAAAAAATACTAACTAAAACTGAAGCCAACCACCTTGGCTGCAGACAAGTTACCTGCAGAGTTCCTAAGAATAGCAGCAGAGGCTGTAGCACTCCCCGTCTTCATACTAAGTATAGAGCCATGCAAGAGAAACACATCCCCAATATTGATATTATCATACATTATACCCCTCCATAAACGTGGAAATTCTATATATCTTACCAACCACTTACAAATTGCTATTCTCATACCCCTATCCAAGATACTAGAAAAAATGTATCCACACCCAGCTACTCGGGTACATCACCAAATACAACCTACGTTTCTCCATTCAGCATAGCTCTCAGCCTAACCACAGCACTACTGCTGCCCTGCTAAACTTCACAAATACAGTTAGTCAACTCAGAAACAATGGAAAGTTAGTCTCAGCAGTCTTCCAGGACCTGTCAAAAGCATTCAGTACAGTAACCTGTAGGTCTCGGTACCCCATTTAACCTGGTTCCACAACTACTTAACTGTTATGAAACTAGCCATGAAATGGCATCAGGAGTACTATGATTTCCTCCTGGTAACAGTCAACATCCCTCAGGATCAGGCCTAGACCCCCTCATCTTCCATATCATTATCAGTAATCTGCACTCCACCACAAAACAAGCTACCCTGGTACAATATGCAGATGATGCCCACTCATCTGCTTAGCCTAAACACTAACCGCCCTACAGGACAACACCCAGCATGTTTTTCTAGCCATTGAATCCTGGCTAGATAGCTCAGATTTGCTCCTAAACGGTAATAAATAAATAAATAAGTAATGGTTTTCACCCCCCCCCCCAAAAAAAAAAAACTACTCCAGTTAAAAAAAATCATTCTCTATCCTCTCTGCCAGTAAAACTAAAATAGGATGTATAAAACAACCCAAACCTCTTGGAGTATTACTTTGATAGTCATAAGTATGGCCAACACCTGCTACTAGCCATCCAAAAGACCAAATAGAAACTAGGATCCTTCTGCAGAGCCAAAAAATTCCTGACTAATCACTGAAAACCATAGCGCAGACATACCTACTCCCCTTCCTACTCTTTGTTTCTCCCATCTTCCCAAACCTTAACACAGCCATCAGAAATAAATTAGAGATGGCCTGTAATAGAATCATAAAGTTTGCAACTAATAACTCCCATAAAACCCATCACTGCACAGCTGTAAAAAGCCTTAACTGGCTAGAACTTACAACCTACCTCTACTTCTCGCAGATTACCACATCCCATAAACTAATACACTTCCCAGAAAACTGACTAGCTCTAAAAGGAATACTACAGCCCCATACCATTAGTCAAGTCCTATAGTCCAACAACAAAGCTCTACTATCCATCACAAGGTCTAATAACAGTGCTGGTGATTGATTATACTCTAACCATATTGCAAACACCTGGAACCAAATCTCCCTGAAATAAGACAGACAGGCGTGATAAATAGCTTTAAGCTGTCACTGAAGAAATGCCTACTAAACACCTGCTCAGTCACACTTTTCCTTCTAATTACACTCTATTAACTCTCTTTCTTTATTCTTAACTTACACAGTTTCTTTATGTGCTCTAATACAATTACAATATGCTAACACCCAAAATGGACCTTTTCTACTTTCTGTCATGCTTTTACATTCTTTCTAGTCCAGCCTACAGCCCACTTATTCTCCCTTATTAGAATATTTCTTCCCAGTAACCACTGATACATCTATTTCTTTCATAGATGATTTTACTTCCTATCTATCCCACCCTCTACATATATAGTATCTACTAGAATTCTTCTTTCTGTAAATTTATCCTCAAGTATAATCCTTTTTCCTTCCTGTGTTATCCATTTTACATATTCTAACTAAAAATCTCACTAGGTAAGTTAACTACTCTTAAATGTCAAATCTCTTTGTAATCGACTACCTCATGTTTCAAGAACTCATATATGTATGGAATGTACTTTGCATCATTCTACACACTCACAAACTTTCCACACACAGCACCAAACACATTACAGACAGCAGACAACACACCAGTGTCTCACAAACACAGCCAATGAGGCATAACAATAAACTTATACAGCCCATAAGGTACAACAATAAATCAAATGTACTAGTTATTGGCAACTCATTCATGAGACACACCAATGTCCCCCTCACCTGACTCGACAAAGTGGAAGATCACAGTCAGTTGTCTGTCAGGTGCCAGAATCCGCCACATCACGTACGTACGCACGTATGCACTTAAATCTCTCCACAACAGGTACAAGTATGAGTCTGTCATTATAACAACACAGACCAAGAGCACCATGCCAGAGAGGATAAATGTGTAACTGCTCACAGAACAAACGCAAGTCAAAGCAAATAAAAATACGAGTGCAGTCCACAAACGTGGCAAGAAATAAATCACCACTGTTATAAAATATAAAAAAGAAGCACATTTAATCAGATATGGTAAGTGCTTTCACTAAATAGCTTCATCAGACCATAAAACAAACTGATTACAATACAATTAAAAAGTCTAGAGCAACCAATCAAATTGCTTCAAACTATCACATCATGGCCTAACTAAACATCTTACATTGTTTCAAAGCCACTAGCGGATACACACTGTAAAGATATAATATAAAAATATAACCACTTAGTACATAAGTTTAAATCAGTAATCAACAGTAAAACTCATTAAATTCCAAACTTAAATAAAGAATATATTCTTACATGATTCATACTTCATATACAGTATAAAAATCAATTGTCAATCAAAAGACAGGGAAGAATATCCTAATCACATCCAATAAATGTACCATATATCTGCTGCTATTACAAATACAGCATAATTCATATTAAATAATAAATAACATGTTTAACTTATGCATCACTTCCAAACGAGGCTTGATCAGCTCTTTAATACATTCAGTATAAATACTGAGAATTTGTAGTTAGCTAATTCAAGCATAAAACTGCTTGCAATAGGCCATGGACACTGGTTAATATGTGCCTAACAGTCTAACCAGACATGTATTCCATACTGTTAAAGGCACAAATGCTTCAACGTGGCCGCAACAGGGCACTATGTAATGCAGTCAAAACCTGATGCATCCTAATAATTAATTAAAAGAAAACCTTTCTTCCTTAAAATTCATGTGCGGACACATCTATGTCATACAAATAAATCACAGAAATGCATAAGCGCATCCATACATCACTGGTACTCAAAGCAAATAAATGTGGATATAGAACTGAGTCGAAGCACCAGCTAGCATTGCTTTAACCCATCATGCTCATTTAAGATATTCTACGTGAAAAATTATTTCGAGATAATAATATGTAAAAATTATGCCCCTTTGCTAACTGGGCAATACTGTATACCCAGTTAGCACAGCTTTCTGAAACTTAAACGGTTACAAATGCAGAGACAGAGGTATGCATCAGTCGTAAGATTGTGCCAAGAGGATTGAGAGTGCTAAAAATGCCTACCTATGGGATCCAGTATCCGGAGTTACTGGCCAGCTGGCAACAACTCTACTTAGAGGTGAGCCTCAAGTATATGATTTTATTAAATGATTACTTTAAACCAGAAGAGGACTCATTGAGAGCCTCAATTAAAGTGCAGCAAGAGAAACTGTATTCCAGATTTCCACATACGCTTATCAATCGCGTATTGGAAAGTTTGTCAGATGGGATAGTAGTTTTTGAGAGAAGGCTCATACAGCAGAAAAAAGAGAAAATTGATACAGACACACGTGACTTTGAGAGAGGACATGTTTTCACTTGTGGCTGGAAGGGGATGGGGCACAGAGCCTTTCTCACTATATGTTGAGAAACAACTCAGACCCATACTGGAATAGGAACATCTTTATCCTTAGGGACACCAAACATTTCCTTATAGATTTGTATCAGTCTAGTAATTCTGAGGTATTAGATCTTGACTCTTATTTTGTCACGTTGGACGTACTATCTCTCTTTATTATAATACCTAATGATGTAGGGGTAACATCAGTACAGAGACACTTACATAAACATAGTGAATTAAGTCATGAAGAGATTGACCTCATTAGTTTCTTCTTGGAAACTATCCTACAGAACAATGCCTTTACTTTTGATGGTGATATCTTCCTACAACGTGATGGCGTGGCTATGGACACTTCATGTACCAATAGCTACACCAACATGTTTATGGCTTTATGGGACGAAAAGGTACTATTCAAATTAATCTATTTATTAGATTTGTGAAGTTCTATCTGCGACCTTTTCCTGGTGTGGGAGGGTCCTGGTTAATGCCTGAATGGATTTCTATCAGCTTTGAATGAAAGATTCAGTTGTTTGACGTTTACCATGAACTACTCTCATTTGAGGGTAGAGTATTTAGATGTATTTGTAGAGAGGCTTAGTAATGGAATGATAATACGGGTGTGTATAGGAGGAAATGCTATAAAAACACCTTGCTGCATAGGAGCAGCATGCACCCAGGGTACATCTTTAAGAATATTATTAGGGGACAAGGTATGAGAGTGTCCAGATTAAATGCCTCAGATGATGGCTTTCAACATGAAGTATCCAATCTTAGGGACATGCTGACCAATAGAGGTTATACTCAATTTGAGTTAGACCATAGTTTAGTAGATCTTAATGAGTTAAGAAGAGATAGGGCTAAACCATACATCTGAAGTAGTTAATTTCATTTGATCATCAACCTGTGGGTTTCGGATCCGATACGGGTCTGAGACAGCAGCTTCCCAAGCAAAAGATCTGAGCTCCAAGCTCCTCCCCCTTACCCATACGTCACTGCAACCTCCTTCCAATCCCCACATCTCCTTTGCCGCGGGTTCGCCAAGATGGGATTCTTGAGCTCCAGGCAGGTAAAGTGGGTTTGTTTCACCAAACTTTACCTCTGTGTTGGTGTGCGCGTGCAGTTAGTTAAATTTTTTTCCCTTTTTTAACCCTTGGGTTTTCATAAAAAAAAAAAAAAAAAAATAGTAGTAGAGAAAAGAAGGTTTTAAGTTCTAAACTTTCCCCCAGTGTAGACCTCCCCTTCCCACCCTTGGCATCTGTGTGTGTGCGTGTTTGGCTAGTTAGCCTTGTTTAGTGTAGGTGGCTATGTTGGAGTCACAAAAAATGACTTTTTCTAAATGCACAGAGTGTGGCCATAAGCTGTCACCAGCCAATGGTCACACTCTGTGCGTGGTTTGTTTAGGGGTTCCACACCTTACCCCAGGCTGCAAGATATGTGCAGCCTTCAACCCTTGGCCCTTGCGGGAATGCTGGACCAAGCTGATTCTGGCTGGTCTTCCAGAAGAACCAGCGACCTCTTCTTCTTCATCTTCTTCAGCCATGGCTGTGGCTGTTCAGGCTTCAGGCCCTCCTCCCCTGTCCAGGACTCCCACTCCCACTTCCAAACAGGGCGACAGAGAGGCCAGGAAAGAGAAACATAAAGAAAAGGATAGAGAAAGAGAAAAAGAGAGAGATAGAGACAAGGAGAGGGGTCGCAAGCGACAAGCTGTCTCAGATCCGTTGGCCCTCCTTGCTAAAGTTGTCTCTACACCAGAGAAAGTTACTAGGCCGTCTTAGCCTCGGCTCCATTCTCCAAGGTTCTCCCCGGAGCCGGAGACTCTGCCCGCTTTGAGGTCATCCTCGCGTCGGCCCTCCCGGCCATTGTCAGTGGCGCCCTCCAGATCCACGAGGATCCTTTCTGAAGCTGACATGGACTGGATGATGAGAAGGCTGAGTTGCAGATGGGAGTGTTGCTGGCTCCCCCTCCAGCCGGAGCGGGGAGTTCGACTCCGACATTCGCCCTGAATAGCTCCTTTTCCGATCCATCCCTGGGTTTCAGAGTCCCTGGATCTGAGGAGCCCCGTAGTCAGGGGATCGGCGCCAGTGGTTCCCCCAACCTTGACGCCGGTCATCCCCTCGAGTCTGTCAGATCCCATGTTGGATCTGAGCTCTCGGATCTGAGATCTGGGCATCAGATCCTAGGTGATGTGTGTCGTCGGCCCCGTTGTGGTTGGGTCATACCATCTGTCTTGGTCCAACTGTTCCGCGCTCGGCTCCGATACCCTTGTTGGATCCGAGGGGCACGGCTACCCACCCCACCAGTTTCAGGGAAGCCAGTTCCCCTTTGGCCTTCGATGTTGTGGAGAGGGTACTCTCAGGAGGATCGAGACCCCTCACTCTTTCCTTGGAGTCTGCCCCTGCTCCCTCGCAGTTGAGTGTGTCTTCTGTCATCCAGTCCTCCCAGGGACAGCCTGTATCCAATACGCCCCAGACGGTTCCCCTTGAATATGAGACTGTTTGTGAGCCCTCCTCGGAGAGCCCCCCCAGGAGATCCCTCGCAAATGCCAGTGCAAGAGGAGGGACATGGACTCCCCCGAGTCCCTCACTGAGGATACCGACTTGGTGGAAGGGGAAGGCTCTCCCAGATCACCCACCCCCGAAGACATTTCCTTTGGAGACATAACGGAAATTCACTGCCGGCGGGGGGGGCTGGTCCACCCAAAAGCCTTCCTCGGACGAGTCGGTATTTCTGGAGGCATTCGACGCAGGCCCATCTACCTCTTGGGTGTCCCCCCCGGCTGATCCTCTCGTGGACCTCATTACCACCAGAGCTTGGAAGGAACCAGACACTGTAGAGCCAATGCCCAAATGGTCAGATAAAGTATTGAGCCCTCCTGATGACAGGCCCACATGGAGTAAGGGTTCCCCAGTTGATGCCATGGTGGTGGCGGCTGCCACCAAAAAGGAACTGGCCCAGGAAAGTTCCTCAGTCCATCCTCCGGACAAGGAGTCTAGGGCGATGGATCATCTTGGAAAGTGGACGTTTGCTTCAGCTACCTTTGCTTTAAGGGCGTTGAACTACATGGTCCACGTGATTAGACTCCAGCACGACCTTGTGAAAAGTACACGGATTCTCCTCTGGAGTCCATTTTGGCCGAGGATAAACGGTCATTCTCAGCTCGTATGGCCACTCTTAAATTGGTTTCAAATATGTCCATGTATTTACTCTCTCATGCCACCGAGGGAGCCACTAGGGTGGTCACGTCCGGTATTGCCATGAGGTGTCATGCCTGGCTCCAGCTTTGAGATTTTTTTGGAACCTTTCAAGGCATCTTTCGTGAATGCCCCTTTTGATGGTTCGCCCCTGTTCGGGAAGACCGTCCATGACACGCTAGTCCAGAGTGAGAAGGACAGGAAAACGCTGTCGGCCGTCGGGATCCGTGTCTCCAACCCTCAAAGGTCCTTCTCCAGGAACCAGCGAGGGCAGAAGAAGTTGTGGTTCTGGAAGTCTCAGCATTCCCGGAACGCTCTGGACTCCTTCTCCCCTAGAGGTAGCAGGGGACAAGGTGGACGCCGGTCATGGGAACCTTTTTCCGATCGACCCACGCAGCAGCCCTGAGGGGTTGCCCGACTGCTCTACTCTGGAGGCAGTCGGGGGGTATTTTTCGGGGCACCTAACTCAATGGGAGTCAGATCGCTGGGTGCTTCGAATAATATCCAGAGGTTATTCCATTCCCTTCATAAACAGTCCGCTATCCACAAGGCGCCTCCTGAACGTCCCACCCATTCAAAGGGAGGTGGCAGCTTTGGAGAGAGAAAAGCTGCTAGGCAAAAGAGCAATCTAGCTGGTGCCCCCAGACCAGTCTGGATCAGGCATCTATTCAAGGTTCTTTTTGGTGCCAAAAAAGACGGGCGACTTGAGGCCGATTCTCTACCTATCCACGATGAACCTGGCACAACAAGAGGTCCTGTTCAAAGCAAAGCCCAAAGCACAAAGTAATATTCCTTAACGCAAATTTATTGTGGAAAGACAACAAGCGTTTTCGCTACTCCAAAAGAGAGAAGCTTCATCAGAGAAGTACAAAAAGGGCGCCAAAACCTTTTTGAACCTAAGTAACAGTTGGTACATTACATCACTTCCTTTCAATTAAAATAGAACAGTACACTTAAAAGGGCAATACCAAGTAAAAGAAACAGAAGTACATAGTTGAGTAACTCATCAGTTAACAATAACATGGTTTATATACACAGAAAATATTTAAAAATTTTTAAATAGAAACGTAGAATTAGATAAAGAGGTTTTTAATAAATGTAAAAACAATATTAATGAACGTTGCCTAAGCACCTCAAATCCAGTGGATAATTAGATCAAGAGAATTAATAGTAAAAACATAAATTTTAAAAATATAAAAGTAACTATTTGTTATTTTGTAATAGAGTTAAGATAAGTAAACCCAACTGGTAGGTAAGGGCAAACAAGAACTGAACAAAATATTCTCAATATAAGCATCATCTCAGAAATGCCTTAAGTTTAAGAACAGGTGCAATATTGCAATTCTCATTTAAGCCCGGGTTATTAAAGGCATCAAGTTTCAACTGCCATTCCAATTCACGGTTTTCAAGAACCAGTGAAGTAGGGCCACCTCTAATAGATACTGGTACATGATCAATGCCCATGAATGTGAAACTATGCCCTGGGTTACATGTAACGTGCTTAGCCAATGCGTTTTCAGTTTTACCTTTTTTGATGGCGTAGCAATGTTGGTAAACACGCTCCTTAAATTTTCTGTCGGTTTTTCCGACATAAAACGCAGGGCAACACACACAGAAAGCAATGTACAATCCACAATGAACCTGTCCATTGCCAAGGAGAAGTTCCGGATGGTCACATTACAATCCATCCTGCCGTTCTTGCAGGAGGAAGACTGGATGTGCTTGGTAGACCTCAAGGATGAGTACTACCATATCCTGATAGACAGGCGATCCAGGAGGTTCCTCCACTTTCGGCTAGGAACCAGTCACTACCAGTTCAGGGTCCTACATTTCGGTCTCATCACAGCTCCCAGGGTGTTTACCAAGGTCATGGTAGTTGTAACGGCCCACCTGAGGCTTCAGGGCATTCAGGTCTTCCTGTACCTGGATGACTGGCTCCTCACCGCCCCCACCAGGTATCAACTTGTACTAGCCAGAAATTCCTTTCTTCAGTTGTCGAATCTGCTGGGTATTACAATAAACCTCAAGAAGTCCTCTCTTCAGCCTTTTCAGATTCTGGACTTCATAGGGGCAAGAATAGATTCTCTTCAGGCCAGGATATTTTTGACCCCTGATAGACTTCGGAGCCTGACACTTCATGTCTTGGCACTTCTTCAGACTCCTTCACCCCTGGCAGAGTTAGTCCTGAGAGCCCTAGGGTCCATGGCAGCAGCTATAAATCTGGTTCCTTGTGCACGTCTGCATATGAGAGTGTTACAGTGGACGTTACAAGTTCAGTGGTCTCTGTTATATCAGCCCCTAGACTTTCTGATCCCTCTAAGCAAAGTGTGCAAAGCTTCTGTCGTGGTGGCTTCAATCTCAGGATCTGCGAGAAGGACGCCCATTTGTTATGCCTCTGCCCCAAGCCATGGTGATCACGGATGTCTCCCGCTTAGGGTGGGAGAGGCATTGCTTGGGCAGGACTGTCCAAGGCACATGGACCCCAAGCGAGACCATTCTGCATATCGGTGTTCTAGAGATGAGAGCAGTTCTTTTAGCGTTGCAGGCCCTTCATGCCTCTCTTCCTCTGGGAACTATTTCTATTCAGTCAGACAATATGTCAGTGGTCTGGTATATCAACAAACAGGGGGGAACCTGGTCCTATCCCCTTTGTCGAGAGGCCATGAGAGCATGGGAATGGGCGATCTCCACCAACCGTTTTCTGATAGCAACGCACATTCCGGGTCAGTCCAACATTTTGGCAGACAAACTGAGCAGGACTATCCTTTTGCCTTACGAGTGGTCTCTGAACCCTTATGTAGTGGAACAGATCTTCCTCAAGTGGGGTCAGCCTTGCTACGATCTCTTCACATCACCATCCAACGCAAAGTGCAGTGAGTTTTTTGCTCCGATTTCTCTGAGGGGGGAAGCCCCCAGAGATGCTCTTGCCCATGCTTGGCCACCTGGTCTTCTTTATGCGTACTCCCCGCTTCCTCTCATGACAAAATTCTTACAGAAAGCTCGGTAGTTGGGGAGCAGGATTATCATTATAGCCCCATTCTGGCCTCATCAGATCTGGTTTCCCTGCCTATGGTCTCATCTAGTAGATCCACTCTGGATATTGGATCCCATTCTGGATCTCATTCGTCATCCCTCGGGAATTCCTCCACCGAATCTGGACAGCCTCAAGCTTACTGCTTGGTTGCTCCAGTTCCATTAATTGCCAGGACTCACAGTTTTTCTTCCCCCATTAAGTCCATTCTGGTAGCGGCACACAAGTCCTCTACCAGGAAGGTGTACCGTAGTAAATGGAAGTGTTTTTCCATTTGGGCTTCTCAGAGAAATTTGGATCCCTTTACTGCTCCTGTTCCAGCAGTGTTAGATTTTTTTGTCTCAAATTTTCCAGCAAGGGGCCAGCTCTTCCGCAGTGAAAGTCCAGCTGGCAGCTATATCACATTTTCATGTAGGAGATAATTCAGGCTCTCTAGCTGCTGCCAGAAATTGTAAGTCCTTTATCAAAGGTACTTTTTTACTGAGACCTCCTATCAAACATCCTTCTCCTCCATGGGATTTGACTTTGGTTCTTCAGGCCCTAGTTGCGCGTCCATTCGAACTTGCAGCATCAGTTGATTTGAAATTCTTGTCATGGAAGACAGCCTTCCTGGTAGCTATCACTTCAGCCAGAAGAATGTTGTAGCTTGAAGCCTTATGTATGAAACCCCCGTATCCAGTTTTTCATAAGGATAGGGTGTCTCTCAGGACTAACCCTTCTTTCCTTCCTAAAGTTGCTTTGGAGTCAAACATTAATCAGTCTATTAATCTACCTGTATTTTTCCCTAACTTTCAAAATAAAGAGGAATACAAACCTCATTTGCTGGACATTCACAGACAGTTACGCTTTTACTTACATAGGTCTGAACCATTCTGTAAGTCTGATCAGCTTTTTGTTTCCTTTGCTAAATCCTTTTTAGGAAAACCAGTTTCAAAGGTGACTCTTGCTAGATGGATCTTGCTTTGGATTACAAGAACCAGACAGGGTTCATGCTCATTCTACTCGTTCTGTGGCTACTTCTGCTGCATTCTGGTCTAAAGTTTCCTTTAATGACATTTGTTCAGCGGCTACCTGGGCTTCCTCTCACACTTTTATTTCTCATTATAAGCTGGATATGGTGTCTAGAGGAATGGCTTCCTTTGGTACTGCAGTGCTCCGGAATATCCTTCCTTAAGGGCCTCCCAAGATTATTGGTAGCTGGGGATTCTGTCCCACAGGTTGATGATCAAATGAAGTTAACTACTTCAGATAAAGAAGTTATGTACTCACCATAACATTCCATCTGATTAGTTAGGCTTCAGTTGTCATCATCCTTCCCTCCCACCTTCCCCCTGACCTAGGTGGTTTATATCTGTGTTTCGGGCTCAGTGTCCTGGGTCTGGTGAGCCTAGTTTATGTCTTCTGGTCATGTTTTTATATCCTAGGTTGTTGTGTGTCATGCAGTGGGTGGCAAACTCGATCTGAGGATTGGAAGGAGGTTGCAGTGTAGTATGGGTAAGGGGGAGGAGCTTGGAGCTCAGATCTTTAGCTTGATAAGCTGCCGGCTCAGATCCGAAACCCACAGGTTGCTGACAACTAAAGTCTAACTACTCAGATGGAACGTTATGGTGAATACATAACTTCTTTTGTTCCTCACATGCAGATATAGGTTGACTATGCATTGAAACCACACACTCAAATAAGTTGAAAATACCCATGTATTTTACCACTGATGTTAAACCCATCTCAGATATTATCAGGAAAAATTGGAGGGTACTCACCACAGACCCACATGTCAGGAGCATTGTTGGGGATGAACCGCCTTTCCGGTTCAAGAACAAGTCTAATCTTAAGAGGATACTCTGTCATAATAATGGAATTGTAAGAGCCCTTGATAGTGAGTTGGAAACGTACCCATGTGGAAGTTGCAACTTCTGTGAATATATAAATACTACTAGTTTCTTTGTACATCCAGAGTTTAGTCGGAGGTTTGAATTTAGGGTCTGTGCGAACTGTCAAATCTCCAATGTAGTCTGTTTAGCAGTATGCATGTCCTGCCAGTTGTTCTATGTAGGAAAGACAAATTGGACACTCCGAGAGAGAATGAGGGAACATCTATATAGTATTGGAATCAAACATAATAAAATGCTTTGTCGAAACATGTTATTACTGCAGGCAGTGAACATCATTTTAAGTTCATGGTTGTTGAGGAGGTAATCCCGACTGTACGTAAGGGAGATATCAGGAAAGCCACAGAAAGTCAGGAAGTTAGGTGGATTCTAAGGTTGAGAGCCGACAGAGGAAAGGACCTTAATGAAATGGCTTCTATAAAACCCATCTTGAAACAGAGGAAGTTATCTGTAGCCATATAACAGAATTTCTAACAGCCTTATAGGAACCCATTCCATATTCTAGTAAGTGTATGTGGGTCTCATTTGATTATTCATATAGTCTAGGGCAGAGGTCTGCAACTTTCACTATCAAAAGAGCCATTTTTGGCCACTCTTCCAGCAAATAAAATTCATCGGGAGCCACAAACCTATTTGACCCCTAAAATGAAGATAACACAGCATATAAAGTGTTATATATAGTTATTATGCTAAATATAAACAAACTAAGTATATAACAGCAATATTTAAAATCTGTCCCTTTGTTGGGATTGCTCGATTGCTCTGTGTGTGTCATATTTCGATGTCTGAGAACAAGAAATTTGGACAAAGCCATAAATAATGGGGCACAAAAGCCCAAAAATAGGGGCACTTTTAAAATATTGCTCTTACAAACTTAGACAGTTGATAGAAAAACAGATTTTGCAATAGCATGAATTTTCTGAAGCATATGAAGTCTGAAACTCAAACACTTGTCTATTTTTTCTGACTTCAGCTCTCAATGATTTGCCAGAAAACCACATTTTTATGAGAAACAGACCAAAAATATGAGGCAAAAGTCAGGACATTGTCCGAAAATCTGCACAGTTGAGAGGTAAGTGTGTGTGTGTGTGTGTGTGTGTGTGTGTGTGTGTGTGTGTGTGTGTGTGTGTGTGTGTATGCGCGCGTGCCAGCGTGTGTGTAAAATGCATGTTAACAGAAACCATGTTAGTCTAGCAAGTTTATAAAGGCAATATTTGAGAGGTATGGAAACCTTTCAGGAGATGCTGCTGCTGCCAGGGGGTCGCTCTCAGTGTGTATGGAATGCATGGCAACAGAAACCGTGTTATTCTAGTAAGTTTCTATGTTTATAAGAGTATTATTTAAAGTCCATCGCTCGATCATTCTCAGTGTGTGTGTTGTGCGGTAGAGTGGCCATCATTTTTCAAAGCTACAGGGAGACACTGCAGAGGGGTGGAAGAGCCACATGTGGCTCCAGAGCCGCAGGTTGCAGACCTCTGAAACTTTATGCACTTCTATGGTTTATATTTATGTCATTGGTATGTCTGTGTATTAATTTAAAGGAATAATGATTTTCTTTTAATTGAACATTAGGATACATTGGGTTTTGTGTGCATTGCACAGTGCCCAGTTGGGGCCATGGAGATGAAGCATTTGTGCTCTTAACAGTATGAATTATATATCTTTGATTAGACTGTCAGGCATACTGTAAATAGTGTTTATGGTCCATTGCAAGCAGTTTCATGCTTGAATTGGTTAACTATAAATATTCACTATTTGTACTGCATTTATTAGAAAGCTGACTTAAGTTTTATTTAGAAGTGTTGTGCATGTTAAATATATTATTTATGTATATTTTGGACATGTTAGTTTGCTGAGTTGGATTAATGGGCCCAACTTATGGATACCCGTTGGTCTCTCATTAGTTCCTTTAGCCCTTTCAATATACATAGAGTCTTCTCTTGTTAGCTATAGAGCAGATTCATTGTTATATAAATACCAGCATTATAGTTACACTCTGGGTTGTTTGACCAACTGTTTTTGTGAAAGAAATACTTGATAGGTATACAGCTGTTATGGTATATATCTTTTGCTTAAGTCTATAAAGTTATTTTTCTTTTATTTTTTTAAATTTTCTGCCCACATACAACATGGGAATAATGTGGTATTATAGTATTGCCCAGTTAGTACAGGGGCAAAATTTTTACGTATTATTGTTATCTTGAAATCATTTTTCACGTTGAATATCTTAAATGAGCATGATGGTTGAAGCAATGCTAGCTGTTCTTCGACTCAGTTCTATATCCACATTTATTTGTTTTGAGTAAAAGTGATGCATGGATGCGCTTGTGCATTTCTGTGGTTTCTTTTTATGTCATAGATATGTCCGCGCATGAATTTAAAGGAAGAAAGTTTTCTTTTAATTAATTATTAGGATGCATCAGGTTTTGACTGCATTACACAGTGCCCCGATGGGGCCACGGAGCTGAAGTGTTTGTGCCTTTAACAGTATGGAATACATGTCTGGTTAGACTGTTAGGCACATATTAACTAGTGTCCATGGCCTATTGCAAGCAGTTTTATGCTTGAATTAGCTAACTACAAATTCTCAGTATTTATACTGAATGTATTAAAGAGCTGATCAAGCTCCGTTTGGAAGTGATGCATAAGTTAAACGTTATTTATTATTTAATATGAATTATCCTGTATTTGTAACCGCAACAGATATATGGTACGTTTATTGGATGTGATTAGGATATTCTTCCCTGTCTTTTGATTGACATTTGATTTTTATAATGTATATGAAGTATGAATCATGTAAGAATATATTCTTTATTTACGTTTGGAATTGAATGAGTTTTACTGTTGGTTACTGATACAAACTTATGTACTAAGTGTTTATATTTTTATATAATATTTTTACAGTGCGTATCCACTAGGGGCTTTGAAGCAATGTAACATGTTTAGTTAGGCCGTGATGTGATAGTTTGAAGCAATCCAATTGGTTGCTGTAGACTTTTTAAATGTCTTGTAATCAGTTTGTTTTATGGTCTGATGAAGCTGTTTAGTGAAAGCGCTTACTGTATCTGATTAAATGTGGTTCTTTTTTATATTTTATGACAGTGGTGATTTATTTCTTGCCACGTTTTGGACTGCACTCGTATTTTTATTTGCTATGAGTCTGTCATTGTTCATGTTCGTGTGAATGACGTCAGACATACCTCCCTGGACTATATGAAGAGAGACATGATTTAGCTGTCAGAGCATGTGTCTCAAGCTGGCATGACCCTAGCCCTAAGCAGCATCCTACCTTCACCAAGAATGATACCAGAGTACCAACAACAGAAAATTGACTTCAACAAATGGCTTGGTTTCTGGTGTCATTCCAAGGGGATCCAGTATCTGTCTGCCTGGATGACATGGTTGACAGACCTCGATGCTTTGCCAGTGATGGCCTCCACCTGTCACTCCTGGGATTCAGGATTCTGGTCAAGGCTCTTGCCTCCCCCATTGTGCTTTTTTAGGCAATATCCCACAGACAAATATTCCAACATAAAAGTTCTATCAAAAAGCAAATTGAAGGTCATGCTGCTTAATGCTTGTAGCCTTAACCTGAACATGCACTCTCTGGAAGCTCTCCTTGCACTAGAAGATGATGACATCTGTGCAGTCATGGAAACTTGGTTCAAGGCTGCAGAGAGCATCCCTGCCTTACCAGGCTGTACCTCATTCCACACATTCTGACCCCAAAATGAGGTTGGGAAGACTGAGGGTAGTGGAGACTGGTTTGCCAGCATGATGCACTAGAACTTCTCCAGGTGCAATTGACAATTGGCTAGACACCCATACAAGTTATAGCCAGCTATAGATCCCCCTCCATGACTCAGGATGCCCACTCTTCCTACCTGGACCTACTTGACTCCATCAAGGTACCCCCTAACACCCTGATTCTTGGTGACTTCAACCACCCCACCATAAACTGGGTGAACTATTCCAGGTCTACTGCAGTCACCCAATGATTCCTTCACTTCATCAGTTCTAACGCACTAGACCAGCTTGTTTCATCCCCCACAAGGGGAGATAGCATTCTAGACTTGGTTCTCACCGATATGGGCAACCAGTGCACCACCCAAATAGTTCATTCTTCCCTGGTGAGATCAGACCATTGGTCTTTGTCATTTGAAGTGTCTATCCCATCTACCCCCCAGCTGTAATCAGGCTAAGAAACTCTGTAACCATCAGCTACCACATTGGTGGTAGTCTACTTAGTACCGTAAGTGTGATAAGAGACTGTGGGACACATGTGGACAGTAGTCTCTACTTTGATAATCACATTGCCACAGTAGTCAGGAAATCCTTCTACGTAGCACACCTCATCACAAAAGGTTTCTCATCCAGGAAAAAAAGAGGTCATTGTTCCCCTTTACTCGTCACTCATTAGACCCATTATAGAGTACAATGCCCTTTTTGGTATGTACTTCACAAGACATCTACAACAACTGGAAAGGCCATAGAAATACCTCACAAAGAGGATTACTGGCCTCAAACAGGTGCCCTATGCAGACCATCTCAAAAAACTCCAGCTTTACTCTGTCGCATTTCGCCTACTCACAGGCGATCTCTGCCTAACATACAAAGCTATGTTAAACCCAGAGCTGCTGGACATGCTCCACGTAAAAAAAAAAACAATCCCTCCGAGCTACACACTCTAGGGACCTAAACATTGTCACCACAATAAACAGAACATGCTGAAGGGATAGATTCCTGTCCCAGAGACTTCCCATACTCTGGAACAAACTACCTATCTATATAAAATAAAGCTCCTCATTAGCACTCTTCAAGAAAAATCTTGTTGATTGGATGGGAAATAGGAAATTCACCCCGGGGATCACCTCTGGGACTCTTCTCGACAGGTGCACAGGAAAATAATTTTCTTGCGTGGCAAAAGCCAGGGTACCTTTTTGTCTAGGCTTATATAGGCCCTAGGGCCAATAACCTAGTACCTACCAATGAACCTAAGAATCAGTAGCTTCACACCACCACCAGCCCCTCAGAGGATGCAGACAAATGTGCTTAACAGTATGTCAGTGCAGTATACAAGCACCTGTACAACTACATGGACTCAGCCATACCCAACAGAACTAAAATTTGCTCCTCAAGGAAACACAAATCTGTCTGTTGGACATCCTCTATCAATATGCTTTATAACAAAAGGAAGAAACTGTTGTCCAAGGGTAAAAAGGCACAAATTCCCAACTGGAAAAACTCCCTCCTTAGCCTCAACAAGCAAATTAGATCACTAGTGAAAACCTCCAAAGCCAGTTATAAATTGAAACTAGCTACCGAAACAAAGGCTAACCTCAAAGTCTTTTTCAGTTATGTCAGAAACCTCCATGGTAAAGCTCAGGTTTGTTCCGAATTGGTTCTTAACGGTGCCACTTACACTTATCCTGTTGATTTTAGCCAACCAGCTAACAGATAGGTTCAGTGCAAACTTCACCCCCCGTTCCCCCCAAAGGCCCATTTGTCATCCCTGATACTTGCCCTGTGCCTCACATCTCCATAGATCAAGTGTTAAAGGCCCTGTCCAAGGCAAAGAACACAACTTCCATGGGACCTGATAATATCCCAGGCTGTATTCTACAACATCTCCAGCAAGAACTAGCCTTGCCAATGAGCACCCTGTTCAACCATAGCCCATGTACAGGCTTCATTTCAGCAGAGTGAAGAACTGCCATTGTCATCCCTTTGCACAAAAGTGGTGTCACTACTGACCCTGGAAACTATTAACCCCATTAGCTTGAAAAGTCTGATCTGTAAGGCCATGGAGCGTATTATTATGGACCTCATAAACAAAGACATAGGCAATCTCCAAGCACTTGACCCCACCCAGTTTGGATTTGTCAAGGGAAAATCTTGCCTCTTGAACCTGGATGACTTTTTTGAGACCGTCACAAAAGCACTGGATGAGGGAAAGTCAGTACATACAGCTTACCTTGCCTTGGCCAAAGGCTTTGACACAGTTCCCAACTCGGGCATCATCGAAAAGCTAATACAACTTGGCATAAATCCTTATCTCATCAGGTGGGTGGCCAACTGTCTCACTGATAGGAACCACAAGCTCAAAATAGGTGCCATCACCTCCAATAGCAGACATGGCACTAGTGGTGTCTCCCAGGGATCTGTCCTGGGACCCCTGTTGTTTGGCATCTACTTCTCAGAGGACCAGGCAAAGACAAAAGGCCTGTCGCTGACCAAGTTTGCTGATGACTGTAAGTTGGGTGCTGTCACTGACTCACCAAATGTTAACATACTTCAAGAGGGTCTCACAGCAAAAAATGACTGTTGCCAAAGTTATGGCCTTAAGTTTAATACGAAAAAAATGTATTATCATACCATTCGGCAAAACCACAGCCCCTATGGATTACCACAATAACAGGAAACCCTTAAGCACACAACCTGTGGTGAGAAACCTGGGTACACAGGTTGACAACATTCTCACATTTGACCATCATTTAGCGGCAGTGGTCAGAAAAGCCTTTTACTTGGTTCATCTAATAAGTAAAGAGATTGCATCCAGAAAAAAGAAGGTTATTACCTCTCTGTACTCCTCATTAATTAAGCCAATAATTGAGTACAATGCCTCGTCTGGTATGTGCCTCTGCAAACACCTGCACCAATGGAAAGGCCAAAGAAATACCTCACAAAGAGAATCCATGGCTTCTAACACCTGTACTGTGTAGACAGGCTGAAATCACTATCACTCTACTCAATATTGTACAGATGGCTCAGGGGTGATCTGTGTCTTGCCAGTGTGGACAGGCTCAAATCACTATCACTCTGCTCAGTATCGTACAGATGGCTCAGAGGTGATCTGTATCTCGCCTACAAGGCAATCTCAGACCCTGCTCTACTAGAGATGCTCGATATTCATAAGTCTAACTTCTCCCGCATTACCTGATCAAAAGGCTTAAATCTAATGTGTGACATTAACAAAACCTGCTGGAAAGACAGGTTTATCTCCCAGAGGCTGCCCCGTCTCTGGAATAGACTCCCTGTACACGTCAAACAAAGTACGTCACTCACCCTCTTCAGGCGGAACCTTGATGAGTGGATGGGAAACCACAGATTTGTCCCAGGGGTTCCACCTGTGTCCCTCACTGACAGGGGTGACAGGTGCTGATTGATGTTTATTTTTGGGGGGTAAACTCTTGGCTAGGCTTGTAACAGCCCCAAGGCCATTATCCTAGTAATCTCCTATGATCCTATGTAATATGATGATATGTAACTCATTGTACTGTTTATATTATGTTCAGTTTTTTGGTTATGTAATGTATTTGTTCTTATCTGTGGTGCTTTCTTCCCCAGGCCTCCCTGAAAATGGAAGAAATCCCATTCATAATTTCCTGGTAAACAAAGAGAAATAAATAGGTAAAACAAATAATAATGAGAATATGGGGTGTGCTGACTTGAGGACAAATGAAACTGAGTTGATTTCTCTATTGGTGACAGGGGAAATATGTGTACAGTGCCTCTGTGGGTGGGTGGGGCAGCCCCTTGTGGTCCATAATGGGTTTCCAGTGGTAGGCTCATGGATGTCAGACAAAGTAAAAAAAAATCCTGAACCAACCCTGATGAATGCATAAATAATAGCCTCTCCCAGCTGACCCTCGTTTCCTGTAATTGGGGCAAGAATGACCAACTGTTCGGGAAGTGGCAGGTGGTCAACAAGGCAGTGTGTGTAAAGTGAAACAAAATATAGGGCATGTCATTGTATTTTCCCAGGAAAACTCCTAGAAGTGCACATTGCAGTTCAGGTGTGACAATAAGAAGTATAGTTTGTGGGTGATAAAACTAGTTGTTCCTAGTCAGGCCTTAGTGATAGGGTTTGAGCTTATTGATAACAGTATTAAAGCTTGCCTTTCACTTAAGTACTGACCCCAAGACTAAACTTTGTTCATCATTTTTGGAGAGATCATTGGCTTTGATCAGCATTTATTGGCTGGAAAAGGTATGTTGTTAATGGTTTGATCCACCAGTATTTCTTATCAGTATTTGAGCTAATTTTGATATGAATACACTTTAGAAGACCACAATGTTACCTACTCATGACTCTCAATTGCTCTGCATCTAGCAGAGCACTGTGATTGTAGCATCACAGAGCTTATATGTTCCTCAGTACTGATCTGGCCCTGGAAGACTCCGATTTCCAGTCTTTCATCAGTTCATTTGTAAAGCTATTGAGAGAATGAGTTTATAGAGCTCTTTGCAGTTATATAGACCAATAATAAATTGGCCACAGATTGAGCACCACTGTTGTTACTTCAAAAAAGAATGCTGGTAGTGTGATATGTATCTGCCTTAATATTTAGCAACACTGTACTGACTTTAAATAGCCAACTGCTATTGCAGGATGTGTCTTCCAAATATTAGTGGTAGTCTGGTGACTATAAGATGCTGAACATTAGCTTTGGGGGGGTCTGGATGGCAAGAAATTAAAGAGCAAGATCTGAGTCTGGCTGTTCATTGACTGCCATTGTCTTACCACTTTCTGCTGCCAGTTTGTTTTTTAAATACTTGTAAGTCACCTGCTGCTGAGATAAAAGAAGGATTCATTCCACTGACACTGCTTACTCCTTGCTGGGTTGCTATTAAATCCATCAAAGTATTGTTTGGTTTTTTTTGTAAGTGCACTTTTCAACTACTGCCCCTGATTTTGTCTCATGTTTTTGTCTCTTCCTCATAAAATTTGTTGTTTTCTGGCAAATCATTGTGGATTTCAGTCACTAAATAATGGCATTTGAGTTTCAGACTGCATATCCTTCTAGCAACTTTATAAATCTATAAGAACAGTAGTTAAAATGTATCCCTGGTTTTGGTTCATTACTTTTTGTCTTTATCCCTGATTCTTGTTCTAAAAGGTTGAGAACTATGAGTAACAATGAAGACAGTTGGTCACCTGCATGTTTTACACATACCAGGAGCAGTAGAGCAACCTTTACGGTTTGACAATTGTTTTGAAGTTTGAATGAAACCATCGTTTTTGCAAAAGCACTAATTTTCACTATTGTCACCACTGTGTAGCTGCTCCTTGAGGGGATTTCACATCATGCACCTGACTGCCTAATAATTAAATGGGTTCACAATTAATACATTTTAATATAAATGAAATTATAGGTGTAACAAATGCTGTTAAATGATTTTCACTTGTGTACGACTGGGCATTATTGTAGAAATCTGTAAACGTGTTCTGTGCTGCATTAAGAGAAATATTAGTCTGTCAATCATGACTCAAAGGTTATAGTCATGGAGGTGCGAAGAAAAATCTTAAACTGTAAATGTGCTAGATATATAAAGGTACTATTATTTGATTATTTTACGAATGTTCTGTACATTTGTTTTCTGTATATGCTTAATTGACGTACTACTTATATGTATACAGCATACATTTTCATAAATTATATCTGTAAATATGAACAAATACTAATGCATACCTTACGTCTCCTTACTCTCTCTTCTTCACTCACTCCCTTCCCTCTGTCAATTTCTTTCCCCTTTGCTTTCTCCCTAAATATACCATAAGCCTGCTTTTATCTCACTTTATATTGCAATTCCTGTTTGTATTACACTACCTTGCCTTTAATTTCTATATAACCTGGCTAAAATTTCTCTAACTATTAAATCATTATCATGTAATTTATATCTATTCTTAACCAATATTTTCATATGTCTAGTCTGGAATAATTAATTAAACTGTAGATGTTCTTCGTGTTTCACTATTGCAGTCATTACATTTGGGTAATCTACTGGCAGGTTGCCCTCAGTCGGCCTAATTAACAAAGTCTTGGGTCCTGCGTCGGTTGCTGTCCCTTCTTTCATGACGTCAGGTCGTCAGGGGTATAAAACATGCAGCCGATGCCATTACATCAGTCTTTCTTGCCGCGCGGTGCCTGAAGCAGAAGCAGTTCGCAAGTGCCGGTCTGCCGACTCCTGAAATTTTTGTTTTCGAGTTTCAGAACCAAAGTCTTCCACTAAAAAGCTAAGTATACCACTGGGGAAACTTTTTCTTGCTCCTTACCGATGTCAGTAAAAGTTAATAATTGCATTACTTGTGGGAAGCAAATACCTCATAAGGATTTTCATTTGTACTGTATTCCTTGCCTAATCCCTGACCACAATGTACCTTGCTGTCGGTTTTGTGCTAAATTTAGTCAACATTTAAACGTCGGTATATTTTTGTTTCTAAATATTTTGGCTCACGCTTTAATTATCCAGAAATGTCGTCGGTTAGCAATCCGACTACCAGAATACCTAAAAAACACAAAGAAAAAACAGAGACAGGCTGTTGAGGTCCAAAACTGACAACGACGCTTCCCCCAAGCCATTCGCCAGTACGGCGCTTTCGCAGCCCCTGATACCTGCTATGTCTGATTCGCAGACCTCTGCTGAGACCCATTTGGAGTCCGGTATGCCGCGAGATGCTTCAATTATGGAACCCGTGGATGTCTCTACCTTAGATGGGTCCAGTGCCGCTGGCTTCTGAGGGTGTTTTCAGGCCACAGATTTGTATATTAGACCAACGCCATCTTCAAAACTAAGGCCAAAATCTAAATCTATGTCTAAAAAACCGATGCCTGGGCCACATGTGCAGGCCCCTATGCCTAAAAAACAAATGATCAAAATGGCTGAAGATTTAATCACTCTGATCAGGGGTAGCCAACACCCCCCCCCCTTCTAAGAGGCCTAGGCAAGACATTGATTATGAATCTTCTGAACAGGATTCTGTTTCTTTTGACTCTTCTAATGAACAGGATTTGTCTATACCTACTTATGAGGACTCTGATGCAGAAGATTCCATTCCTTCTGCTTCTCCCCCTGAGGATTTTTCTTTTGGGGAAACTTTACATACCTTACAGGAACATTTCCATTGGGAAAGTCAGGATTTCTCTGAATCTAAAAAGAGACTTAGGGATTTTCTTCTTCTTCCTCAACACAGGCCTTTGGCTATACATCCTGTCCTAGACATTGATGATGTTTTTTCAGAATCTAGTATGGCTCCTGATTATCTGCCACTAGCTCCTTGTAAGCCAGACAGATACTACAGGGTTCCTGACTCCCACAAATTCCTTTTCAAAAATCCTATTACAGATCCTGAAACCATTTCTCAAGATCCCAAGGGCATTAAGGCCTCTACTGCTAAAAATCCTACCCCTTCTGATAGAGATTCCAGGGCGCTGGATAGATGGGGTAAGAAGGTTTACACTTCTGCAACCCTGGCAATCAGGGCTTTAAACTGTCAATTTCATATGCTTAAATACCAGCAGCATATCATGGGACTGCTTAAACAGAAAATAATGTTAATTTCTGACTGTGGAAAATAAAGATTTACAGGATTTATTGCATTCAGCTGAACAAGTTGGTAAACATACTTTGCAGTGTGGTTTTGATTCTTTGGAGACCTCTTGCAGGGCTGCTGTAACTGGCTGTGTGCTAAGAAGGCATGCTTGGCTCAAAGAGCAAACTGTCTGATTATGTTAAAGCAAAATTGTTGGATGCTCCTTTACAACAGGACCGTCTCTTTGGTAATAAGGCTGAAGAAGTTTTAAAAAAGATGGAAGATAAAGCTAAATCTATGCAAACTGAAAGATTTCTTACAAGTGCAACCTCCAAGATTTAGTAGGCAGTGGCCTACTAAGAACTGGCCCTTTCCAGTTCCTTCAAGAGCCACTCAAGTCAAACCCAGACATTCCAAAGGCTTCAGGTTTCAGTCACAAGAGACTTTTAGAACAAAACAATGGGGTGCCTCCTCCTCCAAATCTGGAAACAGCAAGGCACCTCCCTATGGTAAGCAGTCTCAATGACTTCCCTCTACACTTACCAAGCACTTGCCTTTCAGCCGCCCCTTTGGGGGGAAAACTGGCACTTCATGTAAGAAACTGGAAACTTATAACCCAGGACGAATGGGTTTTAAATATAGTATCCCAGGGATACAGGTTTCATTTCCACACATTGCCAATCCCAAACGGATGGCCAGCCCTGTCCACAAATCAGTGGGCAGAGGCTCGGAAACAGGTACTGTCTCTCATGAGCATGGGAGCTTATCAACCAGTCCCAGAAGAGGAAAAAGGGACAAGGTTTCTATTCAAGACTTTTCCTGGTACCCAGAAAAGAGAAATCCTGGCGTCCAATTCTGAACTTATCTACTCTAAACACATTTCTGGACATCTGACATTTGTAAAAAATGGTTCTGATTTGTCTGGGGTACACCATAAATGAAAATAAATCACAACTGGTACCCTCTCAAAAAATTACAGTGCTGGGTGCAAGCTTGAATACAACTGCCCAGATGACTTACCTTACACCAAAAAAGCAAATTCATTTGGTGACTTACTTCAAACAGGTGGCCACAAAAACCCTGCTGTCTGCAAGACAAATTCTGCAAGCCTTGGGGTTCTTGGCCTCCTGCTTTCTTCTAATTCCATATGCAAGACTGCATATGAGGAAACTTCAAGTGGTACTTAAAGAGTTTATGGAGTCAACATTGTCACAGCCTGGAAACAATGATTCCTATCTTACCTTGCCTGCAACTAGAGTTCCTATGGTGGGCAGAGGCCTGCCACCAAAACAAGGGACTACCATTCACTCCACCACCTGCCACCCACACCATAACTACAGACTCATCAGACTATGCATGGGGGGCTCATCTGGCAGGGAAGTGCATTCAGGGCAATTGGAGCCTGAATCAAATGCACCTTCATATCAATCAAAAAGAGATGCTAGCTGTACAGAATGCACTGACAGCCTTCAAGGACTACCTTCATCCAGGACGATTAATGATAAAGATAGACAATACCACAGTTATGTGGTACATAGACAAGCAGGGGGGTACACACTCCTGCCCACTTTGCAGACTAGCCATGGCACTGTGGAACATGGCCTTGATCTATCAAATTCAACTACAAGCTCAATTCCTGCCAGGAAAGCTGAATACTCTGGCAGACAGTCTAAGCAGAAATCTCATGGACCCACACAAATGGAAACTGGAACCATGGATTTTCAACATGTTGGCACGCAAATGGGGGAGTCCAGACATAGATCTTTTTGCCTCACCCCAGAGCTAACAGTTGGACAAATTCTGCACAAGAACTCATCACAAAACAGACTGGAAAGTGGATGCTCTATCATTCAGCTGGAAAAACCAGTCATTCTATGCCTTTCCCCCTCTGCCTCTGCTCTCCAAAGTTCTACTAAAAGTCAAACAGGACAAACCAAAAATTATTTTGATTGCTCCAGACTGGCCTTGCTAACACTGGTACCCATTCCTGCGCAATGTGTCACACCTTCCACCTGCCTCAGACACGTTACTTACTGTTTCAGCAGAACAACCAAATTCTGCACACTCGGCTCCAAACTTTGAAACTTGCAGCGTGGCTAATCACCTAAATTCACCCTTGGCATCCCTCAGCAAACCTGTGATGGATGTCATTTTGCTGACAAATGGAAAAGATTCTGTGCCTGTAATCAATCACAAGGGATAAGCACAACAGTGCCCAATATTCCTCAGATTTTACAGTATTTAACTGAGATTCTTCACAAGAGCCTATTCTTTTCTTCCATAAAAATCCATGCCTCAGCCATTTCAGCTTATTACAACACAGAACCTCCCCTCTGCTAAAGCAGTATCTCAGAGGGGCCAAAAACTTAAGACCACCCAGGAGAGCTCCAACCCGTGCTTGGGACCTCAATTTTGTATTGGAAAAACTCACTCTCCCACCTTTCGAGACAACTGCTACTGCAGACTTAAAATTTCTCTCCTGGAAAACACCTTTCCTTTTAGCAGTCACTTCAACTAGAAGGATTTTCGAATTACAGGCTCTTATGGCAGTGGAGCCTTTCATTATTTTTCATGCGGACAGGGTGTCTCTCAGGACCAATCCATCCTTCATGCCTAAGGTGGTATCCAGTGTGGCTCTTAATCAGACCATTCATTTGCCAACTTTCTTTCCCAATCCACAGAACAAGGGGGAACGGATTCTGCATTCATTGGATGCACACAGACAACTTAGATTTTACTTAAACAGGACAAAATCTCAAAGAAAATCTGAACAACTACTGGTGGCATTTGCTGCAGGGGCAGAGGGAAAGACTATTTCAAAGCAGACTATTTCCAAATGTATAAGCCATTGTATTAGTTTCTGCTGTATGCACCATGGTAAAACTATCCCCTAGGAGATCAGATCTCATTCCACCAGGGCTGCATCTACTTCTACAGCCTTTCTCAGAGGTGTTCCTACCAGAGACATTCTAGAAGCTGCTACCTGGAGCTCAGTTCATATGTTCACCAAACATTACCATTTACCTTTCTTCTCTAAATCCAGAGCTGGCTTTGCCTCTGCTGTCCTGCAGGGCCTTATAGCTGGTCCTAATGCTGCATAAATCCATCCTCCCAACCATAGCTTTGGGAATCTGCCCAAATGTAATGACTGCAACAGTGAAACACGAAGAACATAGTACAGTTGTGTACACTTACCATAAATGTAGATGTTCGAGTGTATTCACTGTTGCAGTCCTGGTTACCCTCCCTCCAACCCCCCTGTTTTTCCTCTTACTATACCTCTTCTTTCCTTTACTATGCTTAAAAGTCGTTTTGGTGAATTTGCTTTTGTTTGGAGGTATATTTTTGCATTTTTAATTACTTAAATATTTGGCTCCCCATTTGGGGGGCGCCTGACATCTGGGGCAAGAAAAACTGATGTAATGGTGTTGGCTGCATGTTTTATACCCCTGATGACCTGACGTCATGGAAGAAGGGACAGCAACTGACACAGGACCCAAGACTTTGTTAATCAGGCCGACTGAGGGCAACCTGCCAGCAGATTACCCAAATGTAATGATTGCAACAGTGAATACACTCGAACATCTACATTTATGGTAAGTGTACACAACTGTACTTTTGTATATTATTTTAAAAACTGTAAAATGTATTGTTCTTAAAATGTATTATCTTTTCTCCCCGGGCTTCTTCTGAAAATGGTCTCCTACCCATTGGGACCTTCCTGGTAATCAAATGTTAATCAATCAATCAGTAAATAATTTTGCTTGCAATTCTTAGATGTGCAGATAATAAAAGTGACATATTCAAACTTTTGGAACTTTCAGTAGTATCTAGCTGCATGTTTCTTGTGACTTGTAGAACAGGTCCTAATTTTATGCATTCTGCTCCAAAGCTCCAGGGTGCTAATTAATGCATGCACAAATTTTAAGAGATAAAGTTTTGGACCCCTTGCTATGATTTTGAAAGCTGAGAGGTTGACAATGTATGTACCTACTGTTATGAAAATTGCTGCCATTGTCACTTGAGTGTGCATTTCAAACAGTGATAGCAGTATGGCCCCCTTCATGTTTTAAACTGTAGACTGTAGATGTAGATGTTTACTAGGCTAGTTGCCCTTGCAAGCCATTTTAAGCCTAGCCAATTATCCCTTGTGAGAGTCAAACCCTGCACCTTGTGTTTGTAAGGCAAACACCTTAACCATTAGGCCACCCTCCCAACCCATTTAACACATTGTTGGCTAAATTTCTGTTACTATTGCATTTTACCAAATGTCATTTCCCTCATATTTAAAGGAGCAAGTAGTGAAAGTTGCCAGTAAAATCATAAGGAGGCTTATCATTGACTCATTTGTATGTCTCTAAGTTCATTTTAGACAAATGCTATACATTTAATACCTTTTGCTTTATATTCTGTACATGTAACTGCATCATCCGCATAAGTTATTGTGGTTTCGGTCTCTCTATATGGAGGGGGACCCATGGTTATATTCCATGTGCACAGAATTGACGTGTGTTGACAGTGGGCCGTAGAGAGAACTATTACTGTCAACAGTTTACATGTCAGAGAATATTGACAAGTTGGTGAAATGTCTGATTTGTTCCACCAATTCTTATATGGAATTGTGCGATTGGAGTTGTTTGGTCTAAGTCTTCCAGAATGGGGTATTCTAGATGCCTCCTTTTCATCAGCTGGAAGAATGAGACACCCTCCACCCCACATTCTTCTTGGTGATGTAGATCAAGTCGGGAAGGTAGTGGTGAATGTATTATCTGTCCTCTAGTACTGGAAATTTCTGAATATCTTTCTACAACAACTGATTCCTTGCCTCATCACAAATTTGAGGGGGAAACATACCAAAACGGGCTTTGTTTTAAGTACAGGAAAGTCTGTCATTTGTAGTCAAGGGTGCCCTCTGGAGCTAGGATGACGGCTAACTCAGCCTCAAAGCCTTTCACCTTATGTTGACTTCTTGATAGCATAATATCTACTGTCCAGATCCTTGGATATTGTTGAGGTTACTGTTGAAAACCATCCACTTGGCATGCTTGTGTCTCCAGGTGGAAGCAGTTTTTAATTTAGGTGAAGTGGTGGTACCCATGTACTGCCCCAGTCAGGCAGGTTATAGGTGATCCTGACCATCCGTTGATACCTATTGTAGTATGACCTCATTTGTGCCACAAACAGGGTGCATGTTTTATTTGAATCTGCCCTTTGTAACCTTGTGGATAGCAGGATTATGGCACAGCATTTGTCAGTCATGCAGCTCTTCAAAGAAATGCATAACTTGTACCCCCCCCTTTAAGGAACCAGTCAACACCATGGAATTCTAGCATCATAACAGACAGTTTGACCCTGCTGACTTTGCCAAGTTGAATGCTGCTTGTTTGTTTATTTATTTGTTTGTTTGTTTATTTGTTTGTTTGTTTATTTATTTATGTATGTAAGTATTTATTTTTGTTAATAAAGGAAAACAAATGTTCTTGTTTTTGTTGGTCATTACTACTTATAGGATGTCGGAGCTTTAAGCTGTCATATGTAGGGAACCACAGCTGGTCTTTTGCAGTTATCCCTAGGGACTAACCCACATTTTTTCTTGAAAGTGTTTCTTGAATTTTGTCTCAGCCAATGCATCCACTGTCCTGTTTGCATTTCTAGAAAGTAAATCATCACAGCAGGACAGAGAGGGCCTTCACACCCTGTAATATGTACCCTGAACTTCCTTTCTTCCTGAAGAGAATGAGTACGTTTAGCAGAACACAGCATTCATTTAGGTTCCTTTACTGTGAGTTGGAAGGACTTGCACTTACCAAAGAAATCTTGTCCAAGTGTGTGGCTAGCTGCATCATCTATTGCCATCCGGTAGCTAATTGCCCCTGAAAATGCTGAGTTCAAAGCCCACTGCACAAGGTGATTGTCTGTCTCCACTCTTTCTTCAGTAATGTCTCAGCTGTAGGCATCTTGTGCCATGGTCACTTGGTCTTCACAAGGTACTAATGGCTCCACCTCTGATTCAGGCTTTTGGTTTATTTAGTACTGTGGGGAAAATTGTTGTCCAAGATGCCAGAAAATTAATATTTCATTGCATTTTGATTGTCTTGCCACTAGCTGTCTAGAATTTGAACCCCAATTATAATTTGCTGGCTGGAGTACATTTTAGTCTTAAGTAAATATCTGTGTCTTGATTTTTGCCTTAAGTGTGGTTGTGAGTGAAGTTACTTTAAAGTTGTTTATCTGCCTATGTGTGTTAATTGCCGTTTGGTTTTCCACTTATTTGAATGATGTAAAAGTTTTCTTTATGTTTATCTGATGATTGCAGAAGCTGTTTGAAGCAGAAGTCAACTGATCACTCTGAGCAGTCTGTGTTGTGATGTGCTTATGGCCTGACTTACATTGTTTCAAAGTTTGAGCTCCCTGAACTGTAGTGTTGTTCATTGTTCCTTGACTTTTGTTGGGGCTGGTCTGATTTCTGAGCTTTGTTGCTTCATATTAACACATTTTAAGGGGGTTACAACATTTCATTTATCTGATTAGGGTCTGGTATTATAGTTAAGGTATTTGACTCATTTGGGAAGGAAATTGGTTAGGCTTAGAATGGCCTGTTAAGTAATTGGCTATGAATTTATGCAACCATCAATCTAAAGAAAAGGGGAAATGAAAATTTTTAGGTTGGGATGTTGGCATAATGGTTAAGGGGTTCACCTTACTGACACAAGGTACAGGGTTTGATTTTCACATGGGGTAATTGGTTAGGCTTAAAATGGCCCACAAGGGCAATTAGCCTAGTAGTGATCTATGAGCCTATGATAGCTGATGGCTGATTAATTTTGCATTTCATTTTTGAAGCATTCTTTAATGCTGCCAGTTTTAGAACTGCTGATTAGTTTGCTGTCATAAATTGCCAGAATATTAGCATACGCATGACTGATGACTTACATTTGTTCTTGTTTGTTGGTCTGATTTAGTTTTTTATATTTTGCTGAATGAGTAGTGCTCTTGGTAATATATCTTTTTCTGTAGTACTTGGATTATGGCTAATCAAAGTATTACAGCTCGGTTTGAATCTGTCCATTAATGCAAGTAAGAAAGGCTGTGAGCTGTTACCTTATGTGGTCCATGGTTTGCTTCCATTTCCCTACTGTGTGACTTTGAGCCAGTCGCTTAATCAGACAGTGTTCATGGACCGATTCTGAAAACGGCCAGAGAAGATCAGTGCAGTATCCCACTTAACAAGTGCAAAGTAAATGAAAATGTTTGACTTTCATTGCTGTATTGCACTGAGCTGTTTGACTTGTAATGTGCTTAGGAAGTAAGCACTAAAGTGGTATTGCACTTGAATTGTACTTTAACAGTCTGCTATCGAAAGTTTTTTTATTGTGCTGTCTTCTAATTCCTTCCACTCTTTCTACTTGTTCAGTACATCAAGGAGGGTCTGTAATGTTAGGTATAACTGCATTTTCACATTCCCCCTGTGGATTGGTTTTACCCCTCCACCTCTCACCTTTTGGACTTCCCTTTAAGTTTGGCAAGTGTTATTTGCTGGAAGGGTCTTTTGTGGTGGCTGAGGTTTAAACTGGTGAGGTACTATGTAGTTGATTGCATCACAGCATGTATCTGACCAAACACTCACACCCTCATGTGCAGGCTGTTCCAAAGAAGACTGACAGATGGTAATGGAATGAATGGCTCTACCCAACAGTAGGAGCCACCAAAGAAGGTCCTGTTATAGACTAGTTAATACAGTTAAGACTATATATGTTATAGTGTAAGTGATTGGGAAGACAATGGAAGTAACTGCTTTTTTCATTAGCATGTTTGATCACTATGTCCCTTACAGTGATGTGAGTCAAGAAGGACACATTTCCATAGCACAAAGTGATGGCTTAATTTTCTCTTGATGGATAGGAGGCTGAACATTTCCATTCCATTTGTTGCTGTTTGAAGCATGGTCTGAAACTTTCATTTGTAGAATATCTTCTTTTCATTATTTACTTTATTGAAAATCATACAAGCCCATTACATAAAACTTCTTTTTTAGGAGAGAGTTAGGTTGATGCATTAGTTACATGACTTGCTGTGAGTGAGTAACTTTTACAAGTGAAGACTGAGGGAATTACTGAGAGAGATAGCACTGCTGTGGAACAGACTCCCTATCCACATAAAACAAACTTCATTCTTATCCATATTCAAGAGTAACTTAGATCTGTGGATGGGAAACAGAACATTTACCCCAGGACTGATCCCTGTACAACTTACTGACAGATTCAGCTTCAGAATGCTTTATCCCATACATGGGTCCCATCAAATTATCTGTGGTATGATCCTAGTTGTTCTCATTAAGGGTATTATATAATTATCGACGATGAGATGGATACGATACAGGCCAGTCTATAACCAAATGAGATAGGTTATTTTGAGCACAAGAATGGAAACTGGCTAGGCTTAAAATGGCCTGCAAGGGCAGCAAGCCTAGTACTTACCTATGAACTTTTGAATTAAAGGACTATAGGATGAAGTTTCAGAGCCTTATTAAGTCTTTGTGCTGTGTTGCTAGCTTCATACCTTTGCGGTTGTCTTCCAGCGTGAGCATCTGCTACAGAGTTGTTATTTGTGACCGATTCAAATTGCTGTTCTTGTTCTTGTCATTACACAATTGCCCTTTGAATTCTGCAGCTTGATTTTTTTTACACTGTTTCACCTTGTAGATGTTCTTCATCTCACATTGCTGCAGTCCTTACATATGGGTAGTCTGCTGTCCTCGGTCGGCCCGAATACCAAAGTATTAGGCTGACGTCGGTCAAGGCGCTTAAAACTGACATCAGGACGTCAGGGTACAAAAGCGCATGACTGACGTCATATCCTCAGTCTTTTTTGCCGCATGGTCCGATGCAGAAGCAGCGTTGCAAGTGCCGTTCGGCGTTCTGAAATTTTTCGAGTTCGGAGTTTCAGACTGAATCCAAGTTGGCTAAGTACCCCGTTGGGGATTATTTTGGTTTTTTCTTGCCTCAGTATTGTACCGGATGTCAGAAAAAGTGAATAATTGTATTTCTTGTGGGAAACAGATACCGCATAGGGATTATCATTCTTTGTGCATTCCTTGTTTGGGGCCTGAGCACGACGTAGTCGGGTGTCGCTTTTGTGCTAGGTTCAATAAGCACACTATTAAGCGAAGGTTAGATTGTGCTAGGCTGGTCTTCGGCAAGCGGTGCAATTATAATATGCCGTCGGATTCTCCGGCGCCCGCTTCCACGAAGAAGCGCAAAGACAAAACAGTTAAACCCAGGCAAGATGAGTCGTCCGTTCTGGCGCGGTTCTTTAGAGGCTTCAGTGGAACCGGTGGGTCCGACGGAGACTTCTTTAGAGTCTCAGGGGGAGACTTTAATTTTGCAGGATGTGGCCTCTCTTGAGGCAGGGCAGGCTGAAGGGGCTTCTCAGGTTACTGTACTCCCCTCCCTTCCCAGGGTGGTTAGGCCCTCTCCTTCTGTTTCCAAGGCTTCTCCCAGGGGCAGGCCAGGTTTAGCATCTGTTGGTGTCACTCCTAGTTCAGCAGGGTCTGTGCCTAAGAAGCACATGCTTAAAATGGCAGAAGATTTGATTACTCTGATTAGAGGTTCTTTGCCCCCTCCTGATAAGAGGCCTAGGGTGGAGCCAGAGTTGGGAAGTTTTGAACAGGCTTCAGATGTTTCAGAGTTTTCGGCTGAAGACTTACAGGAGTACTCTCCTTATTCTGATTCTGATGCAGAAGATTCCACTCCTTCTGCTTCTCCTCCAGAGGATTTTTCTTTTTCAGAGACACTTCACTCTATGAGGGAGCATTTTAAGTGGGAAGGTCAAGACTTCTCTGATTCTCGGAAAAGGCTTAGGAAATTTTTGCTTTTACCTCAACATAGGCCCTTAGCTATTCCACCTGTTCTGGATGTTGTGCAGGATGTGTTTTCAGAGGCTTCGCTTAATCCTGATTCTCTGCCTCCTGCCTGTTAAACCAGATAGGTATTACAGGGTGCCTGAGGCTCATAAATATCTTTATAAGAGTCCTAGGGCGGACCCAGAAACTATTAGTCAGGGACCCAAGGGTGTCAAGGCCTCTGTTGTAAAAAAATCCGGTTCCTCTAGATAAAGAGGCCAGAGCTTTGGATAGATGGGGAAAGAAGGTCTATACTTCTTCTACCTTAGCAATGAGGGCTTTGAATTGCCAGTTTCATATGTTGAAATATCAAAACTTTCTTCTTTCTCAATTGAAATCTAAGGTGGATGCTCTGGCAGAAGGCATTGAGTGTAAAGAATTACAAGATTTGGTGCATGTCTCTGAGCAGGTTGGTAAGCATTCTTTACAATGTGGTTTTGATGCTGTGCAGGCCTCGTCTAGGGTGGCTGCCACTGGTTCAGTTCTTCGAGGCACGCCTGGCTGAAGGATCAGAATTTTTCTGACCATGTTAAAACAAGGATTTTGGATGCTCCTTTGCAGTCTGAAGTGTTGTTTGGTCCACCTGTGGAATCAGTCTTGAAGAAAATGGAGGACAAGGCTAAGTCTATGCAGACTGTTAAGGATTTTTGCAAGTTCAGCCTCCAAAGTTTAGTAGGAATTGGCCTGCTAAGGGGTGGACGTATCCTTCTTATGATTCTCAGTCTAGGGGTAGATCTAGACGTGGTAGGGCAGAGCACAGAGTTCCTTCAGACCTAGAACTGGGAGTTCACCTGCACAATCTTCGAGTGAGGGTAGGGGCCAGTCCTTTCGTAAACAGGCCCAATGACCTACTTTTTCAGCTGCCAGATCCCTCTTGCCTGGCGGCACCTTTGGGAGGAAGGTTGGCACTTTTCAAGGAAAATTGGATTTTAATTACCCAAGACAAGTGGGTACTGGATATCATACACCGAGGTTACAAGTTTTATTTCCATATCTTGCCTCCTTTCAAAGGCATGCCAGACGTTCCTCCTCAGCAAAGACTAGAAGCTCACAACCAAATTTCTCTTCTACTTCAAATAGGAGCTATACAACCGGTCCCTCTGCCAGAAGTGGGCCTAGGATTTTATTCTCGCCTGTTTCTAGTACCAAAGAAAGGGGACACGTGGAGACCCATTTTGGACTTATCTATCCTCAGCACATATCTGGACATTCCCAAGTTCAAAATGTTGACGTTACAGCAGCTTTTACCTCTGCTGGGCAAAGATCACTGGATGGTGACTCTGGATCTCAAGGAGGCTTATCTTCATGTTCCTATCAGGCCCAGTTGCAGGAAGTATCTGCGTTCGGGCTGGGACTTTTCATTATCAGTTCTCTGCATTGCCCTTTGGCTTATCTACTGCGCCCAGAGTGTTCACGAAGGTTCTGGCTCCAGTGGTAGCTTTCTTCAGGCTAAGAGGAATACAAATCTATCCTTATTTGGACGATTGCCTGATTCTGGCTCAAGGAAAGGACGAACTTCTTCATCATCTACAGTATATGATGGCAGTGTTAAGATGCCTAGGGTATTCTGTGAACGAAATAAAGTCCAGTCTAGTACCCTCTCAGTACATGTGCTTTCTGGGTGTGAGACTGAATACAGCATCCCAGATGGCCTTTTTGACCCCGGTCAAACAAAAGAATCTTTCTCTTTATTTCCATCAATTGTCTCGTCAGTCCAGGCTGACTGCAAGGACAGTCCTTCAAGCCTTGGGGTTCATGGCATCTTGTATTCTGGTACTTCCCAATGCCAAACTGCATATGAGGAAGCTACAATGGTATCTCAAAAATGTATGGACGCAACACTGCCAAGATATGGACACTGTCATTCAGATAATACCTTGCATTCAAAAGGAATTTTTGTGGTGGGCTCAGGAATGTCACCTAAACAAGGGACTCTCTGTGACCCGACCAGAGGCGAGTCAGATTCTAACGACAGATGCCTCAGACAAAGCTTGGGGAGCTCATCTAAATGGAAAATGGGTACAAGACACGTGGCCTGCCAGACTTCAACATTTACATATCAACTTGAAGGAGATGTTAGCAGTCCAATTTGCATTGATAGCTTTCAAGGATTTACTTCTTCCAGGGCAGGTGTTGATTCAAACAGACAACACAACTGTCATGTGGTACATCAACAAGCAAGGGGGGACACACTCATATCCTCTATGCAGACAAGCAATGATTTTGTGGGAGACTGCTCTCAGTTTGCAGCTAAATCTTCAGGCAAGGTTTCTGCCAGGAGCACAGAACTCCTTAGCAGATGTGTTGAGCAGACAAATTATGGATCCCCACGAGTGGAAATTGGATCCTCATGTATTTCAAAAATTGACAGTGTTATGGGGAACTCCAGACATAGATCTGTTCGCTTCTCCACTAAATTACCAGCTGCCAAAGTTTTGCACGAAAAGGTTTCATCCCACAGCTTGGAAAGTGGATGCTCTCTCATTCAATTGGAGCAATCTTCACGTGTATGCCTTTCCACCACTGCCTCTCCTCCCAAAGGTACTCCTGAAGGTCAGACAGGACAAGCCAACCATGATTTTAATAGCTCCGGATTGGCCTCGACAGCACTGGTACCCATTACTGAGAAGTCTGGTACGGGAGCCTCCATGGCCTTTGCCTTCTATTCCGCACCTGCTGTCTCAGGAGAACAGTCATTTACTCAATGTCAAACTTCACTCTCTACATCTAACAGCCTGGCATATTCTGTTTTAAACCCTGGAGGGTCTCAGCTTCCACAACAAGTTTTGAATGTTATTTTGGAGGCCAGAAGGCCTAGTACAAGGAAAGTTTACGCAGATAAATGGAGGAGATTTTTAATTTGGAGTACAGCAAAGGACTTTGATGTTTCTAAACCTAACTTAAGTGTTGCTCTTCAATGCCTTACTGAGTTATTGGACAAAGGTTTGTCCTTCTCCTCTATAAAGGTTCATGCTGCAGCAATTTCTGCTCACTATGACTGTGACCCACCATTATTTTCTCATCTTTTGTTTAAGCAATTCCTTAGAGGGGCAAAGAATATAAGACCCCCACGTAGAGCTCCTACTCCTGCTTGGGATCTCAATTTTGTGTTGGAGAAACTCACTCTACAACCTTTTGAGCCTGCAGCGACTGCTGAGTTGAAATATTTATCATGGAAGACTGCTTTTTTGTTGGCCATTACATCTGCGAGAAGGGTTTCTGAATTACAGGCCCTTATGGCGGTTGAGCCTTTCTTAATTTTCCACAAGGATAAGGTGTCTTTGCGTACTAACCCTTCCTTTATGCCTAAAGTGGTTTCTAGTGTGGCTTTAAACCAAACGATTCATTTGCCTACTTTTTATGCAAACCCCCAAAATAAAGGGGAGAAGATTTTGCACACTTTGGATATACACAGACAGTTGTGATATTATTTGAACAGAACAAAAGGGTTCAGGTAGTCTCAGCAGTTGTTTGTTTCATTTGCTTTGTGTTCTCAGGGCAAACCTGTTTCAAAGCAAACTATTTCTAAGTGGATTGGTTTTTGTATTGCTTTCTGTTATTCCCATCATGGTAAGGAGATTCCATCTGGGATTAGGCCTCATTCCACTAGGGCTACTGCCACTTCTACAGCTTTTTTAAGGGGGGTGGCTACTAAGGATATTTTGGAGGCAGCTACTTGGAGTTCAGTGCATACTTTCTCTAAGCATTACCACCTTCCACTTTACTCTAAATCTAGGGCTGGATTTGCCACTGCAATTTTACAGGGCATTTTGGCAGCTCCTAATGCTTTATAGTTTTGCCATCCTCCCTTACCTCTGCTTTGGGATTCTACCCATATGTAAGGACTGCAGCAATGTGAGATGAAGAACATAGTACAGTTTTGTACCTACCATAAATGTAGATGTTCGAAGATCCACATTGCTGCAGTCCAATTTACCCTCCCTCCTTCCCCTCTGTAGTTAGAGGTGGTTGTGTGGTGTGGGTTGTAAATATTGTAAATATGGTTAGTGTAGGTGTGGTTGGTTGTTTTTTTGCTGTTTTTTGGCTTTGCCCTTTCTTTTTAGGGCCTTCTGACATCTGGGGCAAGAAAAGACTGAGGATATGACGTCGGTCATGCGCTTTTGTACCCTGACGTCCTGATGTCAGTTTTAAGCGCCTTGACCGACGTCAGCCTAATACTTTGGTATTCGGGCCGACCGAGGACAGCGGACTACCCATATGTAAGGACTGCAGCAATGTGGATCTTCGAACATCTACATTTATGGTAGGTACAAAACTGTACTTTTCATGCTGTCTAGATTCGCAGTTCATGTATTGCAGGGTTTCTCAAGTCAGCATTTGTAAGTCTCATTTGGCATTGTAATGAGGAACACTCGGAAAGGTCACTAGGATATGGATAATGCATGAATAACAGGGTAGATAGTTTGTATGATCATGATGTGACATACTAACCACACAAACAACCTTTTAAATACCCTCCATGGAACGTGTAAATAGTTTTGAAGCAGTTGTTAAATTAGTCATTAGATTGAAGTGTAGGAGAGAGAGACAAATGTGGGTGAATGCTATAGTCCTCCTCTGCGTTAGTAAGCTTAAGTTGTGTTGTTTTATTAGGATTTATTAGCTTTCTTGTTGCTGCTAAAATAACTATTCAATAATACAGGCAAAACTCTTCACATACTGGTGCAGTCCAAAGCATAACATACAGCTAGTAAAAAGTAGTCTTTATTAAAAAAAGTTAAGCGCTTTCGTCCCAATTAAACTAGGGACTTCATCAGAACAAGATGCTTTGTAAACATAATTAACTAGTCACATGACCATGAGCATTTGCATTTCCCACTACAGCCATCTGCAACCACTTTGCTCATTATGAACATATGTGTATAAAAAAACTACATAAAAATGACCTTTTACAAAACAACTGAATATGACAATAAGAAAAATGAATTCCTATTACATGTTCAAAAAGTGCTGTTTACATATACAATTAATGTCTGGAAGCAGTAAAATCATATGTCTTATGCCTGTCTTAAAGAAAAGGGTGCAAGATATATGAACCCCCCCCCCCCCACTAACTATACTATTTCACATACGTTTTTTTTTACTTTATTTTTATATTTCTGACATCTGTTAGGTTCTAAAGACTTGTAACCTCCGTCACTGAGTTCCTTGCACCCTGACTGCTTTGCAGTATGTATAACAAATAAGTAAATATTTCAAATTTTTCCCTCTGTGGGGTTGAAATCTGTTAGCAAGGTATTCAAGCTAGAGAAGATGACAGGCACACTCCTGATGGTACACAAAAGAAAGAGGGAGTGAAATGGATAATTTTTCTAATTCATCTTGCCTTTCTCATCCCCGGTTAAAAATCCATAAGTTGCTAATTCAGCCAACAGAATCCAAGATCATAACTATGTTGTGTTTCTACAAAAAGTTAAACCCTGACAATAACATATTCAGGAAAGGCTGCCCTTAATATTGTTATTCTGGAATTACCTCACACTGTTTTCATCCTGATGCCCTTGTGTTCTATGTACTAACACTGTTGTTTGTCACTTTATTTGACACCGTCATGCATTTAGTATCCACTTTTTTCAAGGTAATATTGTACGTAAGAATGTACCATTTTGTAATATCTTTTTTTGCTCCCACTGCTGTTGTGCCTCCGAGTCATTAACCATCTTGTTACTAGTTGACCTGTTCTTTCTTCTTATAGGGTGAGGCAGTTTGTTCCCTTGTAAGGCTAGAGATGACCATGGAAAGCTGTGACGTAGGCAGCCATCAGGTTTATTTATTTATTTATTTTTGCTATGCATTATCTCCTCTATCCCTGCAGTACACCATCAGAACAGTTTGAAATACTAGTTCTTTACATGAACACTATTGCAAAAGAGAAGCTACATGTCTGATCAACTTATCCCATTTGCTGCTAATATCCACTGCGTACTTTTATTATTCCCAGAATCCACTGGGTGTCAGTACACCAGTAGGACTAGTCCCCTCCTTCTAATTCTCTTGAGAAGATCACGTCAATAATGGTTGCTCCCTTCTATCCTTCTCATTTGGTTTTTCTACTGCCTAAGTTCTAGTCAATCTTAAACTTTTAGCCCTAGTCAGGGCTTTATCCCTCTATTCCATCGTGGCAGGCTGCATGAGAACATACCTTAAACAATAAGGCAAAGAGGAATTTTACAGGTTTATATATGTACGTGTGTGTGTGCGTATCTTCATGTGTGTGTAGATATTTTCTGTCTCCTCATTGAATTGCTTTTACTGACTGCTGCATTTTTTAACCTTTATTAGTTGAGAGGTATATCATCAGTATGCTATTGCTGATAGTTTTCTTATGTTAAGCTTGTTACCCACTAGGATAGGTATGTGTCACAGCGATTACCTCTTCTCTGGAACTGGAATCCCATCCACGTGAAACATATTTCATCCCTGCACTTGTTCAATCATAACTTGGACCAGCAGATGGCGAATCAAAAAATTACCCCCTTCTGGCATCTGTGCCTCTCTTAGAAAGAGCAAGCTTTGAAATGCATGACCACTTGTGCCCAAGTTAAATGCCAAAGTTTTATATACTCCCTTTAAAAAACAGTGGTATCAAACGCAAGCCAGTTCAATTGGGAAACATGTCTAGGTTTAACAAGGCCCTTAAGGATCGTTAGCCTAGTAATCCCCTATTAACCTGTGGGTAACACATGGCTGATATGAGATGGGGCAGTTTCCTTTGTACTGATGCATGTCTGCCATAATGTATGATGGCTGGTCCTTCAGCGTTAAGCTGCTTACATTTTCTTTGCATACTGCCTTCTAATGATGGTTGTGTGATTTATTTATTTATTTATTACTCGTGGTTTACATCTTGACCTCTTAGGTCAGTAATTCTAGTGAAATGAGGCAGGCAGATTCAAGCTGAAGCACACCAGACGAATAAAATCCTTAACGCGATTTTATTACAATGCAAGTTAAAACAGCGTTTTCGCTACTCAAAAAAGGTAGCTTCTTCAGAGTAAATGGGTACCAAAAAAGCCACAATTTATAACATGTAACAAGTGATTACGCTGATTACATCACTTCCTGCCAACAATGATGAATTTAAGGCAGTATTATCAACGAGAAGTGAAAAGTACGCTCTATTAATATGAAATAGCAATGTCAGCAATTAAAACAAACTATAAATAAAACATCAAAACTTAAAAAATGTGTGTATGTATATAGTATACCATATAAATGATGACAAAAAGCTCTTAAAACAAGTGAAATAAAATTTACTGAAATTGAAAAACACACATAAATGGTAGGTTAATAAAGCAAGTAAACCTACTAGTGTATGTTATATAGCTCACTCAGTCAAAAATGCCATAAAAAGGTGAGCCCATAAACACCAGCAAACATGTTAAAAAATATGTTGTAAATGTAAAAATAGAGGGGCAGAGACCCTTTTGAAAAAAGACAATAGATCCACTAAAAAACAGAACAAAATATTCTGACATGTCAAGAATCAAAAACAAAAATTATTACAAAAGTAATATAAGGACCTAATGGTAGACAATAGTATTGTACCAACAAATAAAAAATAAAAAATAAATGTTGGTACACTCAAAAGAGGGTCAAAACAACCCTAAAATTATTATAAGATTGGAATGGTAGGGCAGTTTAAACTCCAAAGAGGCTACCTCAAATAAGATTTGTATTTTAAATGGGCAGAAATGTTACAACTATCATTAAGACCTGGTGAGTTAAACGCATCTAGTTTGAGCTGCCATAACAATTCACAGTTTTCTAAAATAATGGAAGTCGGTCCACCTCTGATGGAATCAGCAATGTGGTCTATACCCATGAATGAAAAAGAGTGACCTGGACTGCTTACTACATGTTTTGCCAAAGCGTTCTCACAGTTCTGGTTTCTAATGGCATAGTTATGCTGGTAAATGCGGTCTTTAAATCTTCTGTCTGTTTTGCCGACATAATATGCTGTACAGCAAGAACAGAACGCTATGTATACTATCGATTTGGTATTACAAGTGATCCTATGAAAAATGTCGAATTAATAAAATAAAAAAATTACCCCCTTCTGGCATCTGTGCCTCTCTTAGAAAGAGCAAGCTTTGAAATGCATGACCACTTGTGCCCAAGTTAAATGCCAAAGTTTTATATACTCCCTTTAAAAAACAGTGGTATCAAACGCAAGCCAGTTCAATTGGGAAACATGTCTAGGTTTAACAAGGCCCTTAAGGATCGTTAGCCTAGTAATCCCCTATTAACCTGTGGGTAACACATGGCTGATATGAGATGGGGCAGTTTCCTTTGTACTGATGCATGTCTGCCATAATGTATGATGGCTGGTCCTTCAGCGTTAAGCTGCTTACATTTTCTTTGCATACTGCCTTCTAATGATGGTTGTGTGATTTATTTATTTATTTATTACTCGTGGTTTACATCTTGACCTCTTAGGTCAGTAATTCTGGAATAATTCTGGACAAAGCTGCAAAATTGGCAACAGATTTTAAAAATTGTTCTTACAAACTTGGAAAGTTACTAGATTAACAGATTTTGCATTTGCATACATTTTCTGAAGGGTATATATTCTGAAACTCAAATGGCTGTCATTATTTAGTGACTAAAATCCTCAGAGATTTGCTAGAAAAACAAAAATTTTAGAGGAATCGGCAAAAATGTAAGGCAAAAATATGGACATTGGTAGAAAATATGATCATTTGAGAGGTATGGCTCAGGGTAATTTTCATTTCTTGCAATATGAGTTACTGATCTGTTTCTTATTCAGCAGACAGATTTATTTACTTATGTTGTGAGGCTTGCATATGGCGTACACTGTACACAAAGTCCCAGTGAATGCTTTACTTGCATTACACTGCGTTTAAGTATGACAGCTGTTATTTGGCAGGCTTGCACAGACTCCAGAAAAGCTGGATGATGAATTGGTGAACAAAAGGGTATAAATGATTACATTGTATGAGTGCATAATCCGCAAGTGCCTTCTCAGCTTTGTTTCTTAAATTAAATGTCAAGCATGCATTGTAATACTATTAATCATACTAATTTAGTTATCTGATTATGGGACTGACACTATGAATCACCTGTTTCTTATACCAACTGTCAATTCCATTAATCTTATATATCCACTAATGCAAATATTACAGGCATATAGCTGTACATTTTCCCAAAAATACAGCAGTGTTGTTAAAACACTCGATGTGCCAGAGTAGAACATGTCTTTGATTATGAATGTTTGTATCTGTAGTGATTTAGGAAAGTAACACTAGGTATAGAGGATCCTACAAGAACTTTTGCCGTCTTATTGACTTGCCTAAAACTTGCTGAGAAGTGGATGTTTAGTATTCAGATGTGCGTGCTTAGCCATAAAAGTGTTTTCGCCCTTTGTTTAAAGTAAGACTCTTTCTACAGTTAACTATTTAATTAACTCTCCTTCTTTGGAGGATTACCATTATTCCATTGTTTACTGCTTTGTTTTCATACAACTTCTGGCTTGTTGACTTTTTATGCCGGTTTACTGAGGCTTTGAATTTGTTTATTCTCTATTTTAGAATCACTTCATAGTGACACAGACTTCACTGTGACATAGATGGGTGTAAAGTTTTAGCTGCCATGTGCTAGTAACAGATTGCAGTTTAGAATTTAGTAAATGGTGATGACTGTAGTTGTATGAAAAATGGTTATTAGAGAGTCCCAACTGAATATATTTAAATGTTTTCATTTTGACATATTTAATTACATCATGTATCACATAACCATAAAAATTGAAGGTGTCAGTTGTATACTTCTTAGCTATTAAAAAATGTTCTCAATTGTGCTTGGCTGTATCTCAAAACTTTTACTTCTCCACACTTCTGTTTTCTCACTTGTGCTCTTATCTCTTAACTCTCTTGTGTAGATCAGAGGTGAGATTAAGGATTCAGTATATGGGGTGGGGTTGTTAGAGGACAGTGTCACTCACAGAAGTGGGTGGCAAGTCCCTTGGATCATCTCAGTGCTGCGAGAGTGTTTTGGTCTTGCACTTGCAAATCTGTATGAAAACATTTGTGACTGCTCACTGGTTGACAAGCAGAGGAGAAAAATTGTGGGCATAAAAATATTTATTGTACATTTTTGTCTTGTTGCTATTAGATGTTATTACCACATTGTCAGGTCTGCTGATGATCAAGTGGTTGATGCCAGCTGTCTCCAAAGTGGTTAGTGTGGGTTTTTGCCACCATTGGGGCATTCAGTAGCAGAGGCTAGAAGGATGAGGTTTATGCAGATTTGTGTATTGCAAATAGTAGGAGGAAGGGAAAGACATTCAGTTGTCACATTCACAGGAGCATGTTGGGATGTGCACAGAGCATCATTGCATGTTTGTCCCCCTAGAAGTAGGGCTTTTCTTCCCACTTAAGTTCCTCTTTTTTTTGCATTAAAAAAATCATTCTCCTGGCCCCTGTAGGGTATGTTCTCCAAAGGCCTCACCTGTGAATGGGTGACCTCTTCATGGACAGAATAATGGTCAGTGGTGGGGGTATTTTCCTCCTCCCATAATAAATAAGTAAATTGTACCAATTTGCAGTTTCCTATGGTACAAAATTCCAAGAGCCTGCTACTGGGTAGATGGAATTGTGTGTGTAGTTTGTCCAACAAATAGTGGAAATTTACTGTGATAACAAGATAAGTGTTTTTGCTCATACATCCATGACAGCATTGCACACAACACAACATAGCTCCTGCAACATCACACCACATGCCGATAGACAAAAAAAAAAAAACATATATACAAGTCGTATTCAGTGATACAGCCCATTATTAATCTAAGACATCATATCCAGTGGTAGCTATAGGTAATACCATCTTCTCCTTTCCTTTCTTTTAATGTGCATTCTCTGAAATACGAAGAATGCATAGTAAATGGATGGAGCAACTGCTGAAGGCTAGCTCATCCACCAGACATAGTATCAAGGACTGTTGCACATGTATGATTCATAATACATTGTGCTTCTGTGTTGCCACTCCATTTTGGACACTTCCTGGTATACTGCAGAACTCATGTTGCGATAGTACAGCCTTTCTGTTGAATGTACCAGCTGAAGGCAGCTGATAAAGGTTTAAGAGTTGCACACCCTTCATTAGGAATGCATTACTTCACATTAAGTGTTGTCACGTCAATAACATGGTTGCACTCCTAACTGGTGATCATACCTCTCAACCTATAGACACTGAAAGTTCCTACTAAAGCTCTTAAAAAGTAGGCACATAAGCCCAACAATCTGAACACCTGATTAGCATACAGTTTTAATATTAAATAGCACATAACTTGTCCTACTTCAAGTAGGATTATGGGGATAATGCACAGAAACACAAGTTTAAAAAACTATGAGCGACAAAAATTTAAGCATATTTTAAAGAATACAGTGTAAAAGCTGGAGATTTTAATGAAAGGTACTTCTAAATTATACCCCATAAAGTAATTTATTTTGGCTTCTGAAAAAGGGAAGTGTAAAAAGTGGGTCTGTCTGTCTTTAAATTATTGGTGGCACCAGTGCGTTGGTGATATAGTCTGGCATCCTGTGTACTAAACAGCTTTAAAATCATATATATGTGGTGAAATTAAGAAAACCATGTAAAAGAATAAGCCAAGCCTAAAATAGGTGTCTACCTTCAAAATTATGTACATCATGCAAAGGTGTCATTCAAGCCTGAAAATGGGTACATACCCCCAAAACATGAGGTCTGCTTGTGACTTTTTTTTACCTAATGATTCCAAAGTACAGTAAGAAAAAACTTACTGTATTCCAGAAATTAAGCTAAGACTGATCAATTTAGACAAAAAGAAGGCCTTTGAGTGGTAATAAATCTGGAAACTGTGATAGAGACTGGTGCAAGTCACAAGAAAGAGGTGAAAAGTCCCCTTCCTTCCAGTTTGGCAGTCAACAATACAAACAACCATTTCTTTCCTCCCTTCATCTACTCATCTCCACGTGTTTTATGAGGGAGGTTTTCCTACTTTAAGACAAAATGGATGTTCATCGTGTTACCCTGCTGTAGTCATCACACTTGGGTTATCCTGCTGTCAGGCGGTCCCGCAGTCGGCCAGAGTTAAGTCTTGGTCCTGCATCAGTTGCTGTCGCTTCTTCCCTGGCGTCAGTGCACCAGGGGTATATAAGAGGCATCCGATGCCATTTTCTTCAGTCTTTCTTGCCGCACGGTGCCTGAAGCAGAAGCAGTTCGCAAGTGCCGGTCGGCCGACACCTGAGATTTTCGAATCGAATTTCAGTCCGAAATCTTCAATAAAGCTAATTACCCCATTGGGGAACCTTTTCTTGCCTCAGTCCGATGTCAGAAAAAGTTAACAATTGCATTTCTTGTGGGAAGCAAATACCTCATAAGGACTTCCATTCCTATTGTATTCCTTGCCTAGGCCCAGACCATGACGTCACAGGTTGTCGGTTTTGTGCTAGGTTTAATAAACGAACTATCAAACGCCATTTTGACTTCACACGACATTACTTTGGTAGGAAATTTAATTATATCATGCCGTTGGAGCAGCTGACGACCGGCATGCATATAAAATGCAAGGATAAGGGCAGGCATCCCAGGACCAAGCCAGACTCCAAGGCCTCTGCTGGGCCTGTTGCTGGTTCTCCGGTTTTCAGTGAGGCGCCTACGCAGCCCCTGACGACCGCAGAATTGGAACCCCAGACAGCTGCGAATTCTCAAGCGAAGTGTACTAGGCCGCCGCAGCCATCTTCATTAGGCCCTTCCGACACCGGAGCAGAAGGTGATCCCATGCTTCCTCTGACCAGGTTTCAATTTCCTCAGATTCTTCTGAGGAACAGGATTACACTTTTCCCCCTTATGAAGACTCTGATGCTGAAGACTCTATTCCCTCAGCATCTCCCCCTGAAGACTACTCCTTTGGGGAAACTTTACACACCATGAGGGAACATTTCCACTGGGAAGGTCAGGACTACTCTGATTCAAAGAAAAGGCTCCGAGAGTTCCTTTTACTACCCCAGCACAGACCACTTGCTATCCCTCCAGTTTTAGAGATTGTGGATGATGTTTACTTAGAGTCTAGTCTAAATCCAGACTCTCTACCGCCTGCTCCAGCCAAACCAGACAGATACTACAGAGTACCTGACTCACACAAATTCCTTTATTAAAGCCCTGTGGCTGATCCAGAAACAATTTCCAGGGTCCCAAAGGGGCTAAAGCTTCTATGGCTAGAAATCCTGTACCCTCTGAAAGGGATTCCAGAGCCCAAGCTAGATGAGGAAAGAAGATATACACTTCAGTTACTCTGGCTATGAGAGCATTAAATTGTCAGTTTCACATGCTGAAATATCAGCAATTCCTAATGTCTCAATTAAAACAAAAAATGAGCACACATTCTGAACAGTCTGAATTCAAGGAAATGCAGGATCTGTTGCATGCAGCTGAACAGGCGGGCAAACATACTTTACAATGTGGATTTGATTCATTGGAAGCTTCATGTAGAGCAGCTGTTACTGGGTCTGTCATACGTAGATATGCTTGGTTAAAAGAACAAACCCTGCCTGATCATGTTAAAGCAAAATTATTGGATGCACCTTTACAGCAGGATGTCTTATTTGGTGTCAAAGCAGAAGAGGTTTTAAAGAAAATGGAGGATAAGGCAAAGTCTATGCAGACGGTCAAGGATTTTTTACAGGTACAACCCCCTCGTTTCAGCAGAAATTGACCAACAAAAAACTGGTCCTTTCCAGCTTCTGACAGATCACAGAGGGGCAAATACAGACGCCCAAGGGGCAGAGGTCATCCCCAAGGCCCTTACAAACCTCACTAATTGGGTACTGCTACCCAGAAGGGAGGAGAAGACAGGCCCCAAGCTAGCAGAAGACAAACGCAATGACTCAACCCTCAAATTACCAAGCAAATCTCTCTTGGCAGCTCCCTTGGGAGGAAAATTAGCACTTTTTGCAGACAACTGGCACATCATCACAAAAGACAAATGGGTCCTAAACATTGTCTCACAAGGATACAGATTCCACTTTCATACCTTGCCAAGGATAAAAGGAATGTCAAACCTGCCACCGAATCAATGGGCAGAAGCACAAAAACAAATTACAGCTCTCATGGACATGAGAGCCATTCAACAGGTACCTACACAGGAACAAGAACAAGGATTTTACTCAAGACTCTTTCTAGTCCCCAGAAAGGACAAAGCATGGAGACCCATTCTGGATCTTTCAATTCTGAACACCTATCTGCAAGTACCAAAATTCAAGATGCTAACACTACAGCAGCTTCTTTCCATGTTGGGCAAGAAGGCTTGGCTAGTAACATTGGATCTCAAGGAGGCATACCTGCATGTCCCTATCAGACAGAATTGCAGAAGATACCTCCGCTTCATTGCAGGTTCAACCCATTATCAATTCTCTGCACTGCCCTTTGGCTTATCTACTGCGCCCAGGGTCTTCACAAAATGCCTGGCACCAGTAATTGCATACTGCAGACAAAGAGGAATTCAAATATACCCATACCTGGACGACTGCCTTATTCAAGCAGAAAGCAAGGACATTCTTTTAAAGCATCTGGCATTTGTCAAACACCTTCTAAGTTGCCTAGGGTACACAGTAAACGAAAAGAAATCAAAACTAGTGCCCTCACAAAACATAATATTCCTGGGTGCCAGCTTGAATGCAATGGCCCATATGGCTTATCTCACGCCAGACAAGCAACAACAGCTGACTCAATACTTCAAAATAATGGCAACAAAGACCCAACTCCCTGAAGAAAAATTCTGCAGGCCTTGGGATTCATGGCATCTTGCATACTACTAATACCATCTGCAAAACTGCATATGAGGAAATTACAATGGTACCTGAAAAGCGTATGGACTCAACACAGCCACAGCTTAGAAACAATGATACCACTCATTCCCTGCCTTCAACAGGAGTTTCTATGGTGGGCACAGGCATGTCACCTCAACAAGGGCCAGCCTTTCACCTTACCCACAGCCAGGCAAACTTTAACAACAGATGCATCGGACTATGCCTGAGGAGCACACATGGCAGGACAGTGCATTCAGGGCAAATGGACTACAGATCAAAGGCATCTGCATATTAATCAAAAAGAAATGCTAGCAGTACGGAATGCCCTAACAGCCTTCAAGGACCGCTTACACCCAGGACGATTAATAATAAAGACGGACAATACCACAGTAATGTGGTACATAAACAAGCAAGGGGGCACACATTCCTACCCCCTATGCAGGCAAGCAATGACCTTGTGGAAAACAGCACTGTCTTACCAAGTTCAACTACAAGCACAATTCCTGCCAGGAAAGAAAAACACATTGGCAGACGACCTAAGCAGAAACATCATGGATCCCCACGAGTGGAAACTAGATCCACAAGTATTTGCAATGATAACTCAAAAATGGGGACGCCCAGACATAGATCTGTTTGCCAACCCCCAAAACTACCAACTTCAAAAATTTTGCACAAGGACATTCCACCCACAGGCTAGGAAAGTGAACGTCCTCTCATTCAGTTGGAAAACATTAACAGTGTATGCCTTTCCTCCGCTGCCTCTTCTAGCAAAGGTACTGCTGAAAGTCAGATTAGAGAGGCCACAAATGATACTCATTGCACCAGACTGGCCACGCCAGCACTGGTATCCAATTCTAAGGAACATGGCCCACGGCCCACCATGGATTTTTACCACAAATTCCTCACCTGCTCACCCAGCGAGACAATCAGATTCTACACAGCCAGCTCAAGACTTTAAACCTGGCTGCATGGCAAACTACCTAAACAACCAGCCAACACCTCTATCCAAAGCTGTTATGGATGTCATTCTGGAGGCCAGGAGGACTAGCACCAGGAAAACCTATTCAGACAAATGGAAAAGATTTTACGCCTGGAACCAGGCTAAAGGCCAAAATCCCCTTGATCCAAACATTCCTCAGATTCTACAATATTTAACTGAGATGTTGCACAAAGGACTTTCCTTTTCATCTATTAAGATCTATGCCTCAGCAATTTCAGCCCATTACAACACGGATCCTCCTTTATTTTCACATCCACTCCTAAGACAGTACCTCATAGGGGCTAAGAACATAAGACCACCCAGGAGAGCACCAACACCTTCTTGGGATCTCAACTTTGTTCTGGAAAAGCTTACACTGCTGCCCTTTGAACCAGCTTTTTCAGCTGATTTAAAATTTCTTTCATGGAAAACTGCCCTGCTGCTAGCAATAACTTCAGCTAGAAGAGTCTCAGAGCTACAGGCACTAATGGCAGGTGGAGCCTTTCCTCATTTTTCATCAAGACAGAGTCTCTCTATGAACTAACCCTTCCTTTATGCCAAATGTGGTATCCAATGTGGCCCTAAACCAAACCATTCATTTGCCCACCTTTTTTCCAAATCCCCAGAACAAAGGAGAAAGACTCCTGCACTCTTTGGACATTCACAGGCAATTACGTTACTACTTGGATAAAACTAAGGCTTTCAGAAAATCTGACCAGCTCTTTGTAGCCTATGCTGCAGGATCACAAGGAAAAGCTATCTCAAAACAGACCATTTCAAAATGGATAGGACATTGCATACGTTTCTGCTACACTCATCATGGGAAACCGGTACCTGCTAACATTAGGTCCCACTCCACCAGGGCTACAGCTACATCAGCAGCCTTTCTCGGGGGGGTGCCAACCAAGGATATTCTGGAAGCTGCAACTTGGAGTTCAGTGCACACCTTCACCAAACACTATCACTTACTTCTGTATTCTAAGACTAGAGCTGATTTTGCCACTGCAGTTTTGCAGGGCCTACTAGCTTCTTCTAATCCTGTTTTACCTCCACCATGATGAACATAGTACAGTTTTGTACCTACCATAAATGTAGATGTTCGAGTGTTCACCCTGCTGCAGTCCAGGTTACCCTCCCCCCATCCCCTCTGAACTAACTAGACTTATCTATACCTTTCTATCCTACACAACCTCTGTGGTGTTTTTGCTTGTGACTGAAGGTATTGTTTTATTTTTATATGTATATTTTTATATAGCAATATGTATTGCCTACCTATTGGGGGCACCTGACATCTGGGGCAAGAAAAACTGAAGAAAATGGCGTCAGATGCCTCTTATATACCCCTGGCGCACTGACGTCAGGGAAGAAGTGACAGCAACCGACGCCGGACCAAGACTTTGGAACTCTGGCTGACTGCGGGACTGCCTGACGGCAGGATAACTCAAGTGTGATGTCTGCAGCAGGGTGAACACTCTAACATCTACATTTATGGTAGGTACAAAACTGTACTTTTTGTCTAGCCAGAGAAACATGTAAGAAAGGATGTGTGACTTAAGCCACTACTTTCCAACCTTTCACATTGCAAAGTCAATATAAGGGTCTGTGTTGTAGTAGCAGAGAAAAGACCTTTATTCCAGTCTGTCAGTAGTCCCAGAAAATGATGAATCCCTCTGAAGATTTACCTTAGAATTATCTTGCAAACGCTTCTATCACTGCTAATGTCAAGGTCACTGTTGTTCACCATGGATTCAAAATATGCCTATTTGCATACTCTTTATCTGTAAGGCCTGCAGACAGTTACTGCTTTTAAAGTTGGGATTTTCAGTTCATCTCCTTGACTTTTGCTCTATTTTTATACCAGCATATAGTTCATGTTAGGATCCAGGGAATCCACATATACCCCTGTCTGAGTGACTGCTTTTAGAGCCGTGCTAGACAGAAACTTGAACAGGAGAAAGCCATTCATTTGGAAGTATTCTTTTCCGATCAAGTCTTGAGGGGAGTAAATGAAAGATCTCTTGAAGACACTAGGCTGCATGCTGTTGTCTAGCTTGTTGAAACCCTTGGCCAGCTGGCAGATGTGGAAGATGAAGAGAGATGTTTTAGTCAAGATTGCATCTGTAATCTCTCCATTGAAGGTTTAATTCAGATGTTGGTCACAGTAGTTGTCCTTTGTAACTCCCAAAACTGTGCTTACCTTGATTATAAATGTGTCATGTTTTGCATGAGAGGCTCACTTATCTGAAACCAGAATGGATTTGAAGCACATCCATTGTGAAAAGGAATATCAGTTTAAGCTGATAAAGACTTTAATTCTGGTCTTCAAAACATTCAAGTCAGCGTGTTAAATAGGAGTAATGAAGGTAATTAGAGACGATGCCACAGCTTTGTGGTACATAAATGCAGGGTGCTTGTTGATACAAGTTGCACAGGCTGACAGTGATATCCTGGGACATAGCCTATAGCCTAGGCCTTAATTTCCTAGATTCTTCTATCCCCTCTAAACTTTGTGGCATAGAAGCAAACCTGTTAAGCATCTAATATTCTTAACTGGAAATCAAACCTCAAAGAATATTGAGGCCGAAGATGCTAGTGAGGTTCTTTAGAGATAGATCTATTTGCATCACGGGAGAATTGCCAGAATAAATCTTGCAGCAGATTTCCATGCAACAAAGCATGGATAGTGAATACCTTCTACATTAACTGGACAAGAAAACTACTAATTTTCATCATATGGATCATCACTATAATTTTATTCCTTATGGGAGAGATTTGCTGAAAGCCAGATATTAGACTTCTAGACTAACGGTTATAGTTTTCTTTATACACTCCTAAGAGGGTAGCCCCACCCTTACCAACAAGAGTGATGTTCATTGTACAAAAGCTGATGTTTCTACCATAATTCCATTATTTTTTTTTACACGGCAAGCATTTAGTTAGTCCACATCCACGAGTCTCTTCCTTGTGACCTTTTTTATGTTGATTTAATCAAGGATCTCCTTCACCTCCAGTAAAGTACATTTTTCAACTATTTTAGTGTAGCTGCCTGCCTGTGGACCTCACCCTAACCTTCAGATAGCCTGGTTAAGAATTTTTGAAGGGGGATCCTCCTCATAAAAAAATAAAAAACACCAAAGTAGCAAAGGTCTCCTCATTGTAACTTTTTTGTTTATTTTTAACACCTTTATTGAATTATCACTTATGATATAGGCAAACATACTTTAATGTAAAATAAAACAAATTATATTAACATTTTCCAAATTGCAAACATTATACAATAGTTATGTATCAATGCTATACAAATGACTTGTGCAATTTTTCCACAGATGGGGTTGCGTGACAACTTTTTCATTTTCATTTGCAAATACTTTGGACATAATGTTTTATTTACTTAATTGTTTTAAAGTAAACAAAAAATACAAATAAAATATGTAGCTGTCTCCTTCTCAGGGCATATAGGTAATTTGTGATTAGTTTCTGCAATAGCTGACTAACTCTACATACTCACAAAGGCTTAAGTGAGCATTAGAAATTTGCTGATTTTTTAGCACTTGTAATCTCTGTGCTTATCTGCTTCAAAAGCTGATGATGAGAATTTTGACCTTCTCCAGTGAAATGATATAAACAAATTGCAACAGCCATTCTCTTGTCCTGCATGTAGAGTTAAAAGAAATATATTCCACTTACAGCACAGCTATTTTCATTTTAAGGTGTTTTAAAGTGCCTATTACCAAAAGAATCAGAGCGTGACATTTTTTAATCTTGGAGCAATTAGTACATCATATAATATCTAAGCAGGAGGTTACTCATTTATTGCTAATGTTTTACCTTGTAGAGGTGGTACATATGATTACAGAAATGAAAAAAATTTGATGAACAGCAACTACAAGTATAATTTAGTTTAAGAATACATTTTGAAATGCCCCTTAATTTTTGTGTCAGATAAAACTAATTCATTTAAACTTTGCTATTTGGAGACAGAACATTCCCTCCAGGAGCCCCAGCAAAGAGATTTTCTTACATTAGCAATACCATTATGCCATCAGCGTAGAGCATTTCAGTTAATTTGGCCTCTGCTTCGGAAATGTGATGTGCATTTTGATAAAACATAATTTAAATATTGATTACCTTAGCTAATCCTTCCATGCAGTTATGAACTTGCTGTTCGTGACTAGTTCTTTTAATTTCAAGATCATTTGCTCCTTAACACGATGCAGACTTACAGTTCATAACCTTGTAATAGTGATTAAATCACATTTTCACTTTAATTGCACAGTAGTGTTGGGGATACATTTTATATTAAAAAAATCTTAGTAGTAATACTTTAATATTTGAGCTTAACCTTGTAAGAGGAACAGGTGCATCTGAGAATTTTATTTATGCAAAATTTTGTTTCCAGACACTGGTAAATTGAGATCCGAATCCTTGTATGTCCCATCATTTAGAGCAGTGTGCTTTCCCTGGAAGCTAAGGTTTTCATAGTGTTGTGTCATTTTTTGTTTTTGTCGCAATATGTTGCAGTTTTTGTATTTAGTGGCATTGTATATTCATACTCCTTTAAGTGGCTGTTAGACCTTAAGAAAAAAAATGCTCAAAGCTTGACTTTGATATTTGATACGAGTATCAGCAGAACTTAGACACATTAAGTACTTAATCAAAGGCCACATTTTTCTGAACAGCTCAATTTCAGACTGCTGTAAACCGAGAAGGATATCTTTTTTTATTGGTGTGGGGGGGGGGGCAAGCCTTTGCTCCCCCCATATAAATGTGTCCTTTCCCCAAGGATGTTTAAACATGGTATTGTAATGTTTAAGTAGCCGTGTTGTGGAGTGCAGAAATGCTTGCTTTTCTGTGGTAGATTATTATACCTCTGAATGATTTACTCAGAAATCCTGAGGAAGTAAAGAAGCTTGTCTTCTTTCCTGGTTGGTGCAGAAGTAGCTGAAGACTGTTCTGTAGGCTTTGGAGTTGAACCAGTCTTCTTCTATGGTAGTCTTTACCGCCCAACAACACTCCCAGAAGGAAGCATTACCATGATGACTTTAAGGGAGAGAGGGTTCTCAAGAAAGTCACTCCTTAGTAGTGGAAGACTGCTCCTGTTATATCAGACAAGAATGGAAGGTGGCTCCCATTGTATCAGACAAGAGTGGAAGACTGCTCCCAATGTATTGGACAGAAGTGGAAGACTGCTCCCATTGTATCGGACAGGAGTAGAAGATGGCTCCTATTGTATCAGACAAGTATGGAAGACTGCTCCCATTGTATTGGACAAGAGTGGAAGACTGTCCCATTGTATCAGACAAGAATGGAAGATGGCTCCCATTGTATCAGACAAGAGTGGAAGACTGCTCCCAATGTATCGGACAGGAGTGGAAGATGGCTCCCATTGTATCGGACAGGAGTGGAAGATGGCTCCCATTGTATCAGACAAGTATGGAAGACTGCTCCCATTGTATTAGACAAGAGTGGAAGACTGCCCCCATTGTATCAGACAAGAATGGAAGATGGCTCCCATTGTATCAGACAAGAGTGGAAGACTGCTCCCAATGTATCAGACAAGAGTGGAAGATTGCTCCCAATGTATCGGATAAGAGTGGAAGACTGCTCCCATTGTACTGGACAGGAGTGGAAGATAGCTCCCATTGTATCGGACAAGAGTGGAAGACTGCTCCCATTGTATCGGACAAGAGTGGAAGACTGCTCCCATTGTATCGGACAAGAGTGGAAGACTGCTTCCGTTCCATCAGACAAGTCCAAGGACACCAGAACAGGTAAAAGTGGTTTCCCAGCCACTCCTGAGCTCAGCATATGTTCTACCTGTCAATCTCGGTCCTACCCCTTTGGAGCTGGGCACATCTTTGTGGTCCTTGTACCATGGTACAGGTATGCCAGACAGGGGCGGCTCATGCTATTGGACTGCAGCCCCCCCCCCAGCTGTAAAAAAAGAAAGAAAAAGAATTAAAAAAAAAACAAATAATTAGTATACTATTGTATACTGGCTGCATAGTGACTTGCTGTACTCAAACTGCACATGCGTGCGAGTTCCAGGTTTTAAAAAAAAAAACAATCTGGACTGCTGTTAAATCAGTCCAGATTAGGAAGAGAGGCATCAGTGAACAGATGCCCAGAAGTCTATGTGTTTTGTAACTGGAGTAAACTGGAAGGGGATCGGACTGCCACGTCCGCAGTCATGTACGTGACATGGATGGCTGCTGATTGGTTCATTCTCACTGCCGGGAATGTTAGGATGGTGGTTCCAACGGTTTGTCAGGTGTCGCTGCCGGGAATGTTATGTTAGGATGGAGATTCCAAAGCTCCAATGGAATGTTAGGATGGCTGAAATGCAGGTTTGTTATTTTGTGTGTGTGTGGATTCTCGCTGCAAGGGAAGGATGGCTGAAATGCAGGTTCGATGTATGTATGTATGTATGTATCTATGTATGTATGTGTGTGTGTGTAAGTAAAATGTCCCAGTTAAATATACCTGATGGGTAAAGTTACTTAGGCTCAAACCCTATACCTTGGGTACGGGTAGCAAGAGCCTGAATTCCCTACCCACCATCACTTGTGAAAACTGTCCAGATTTTTGCCTCATGTTTTTGTTCTGTTCCTCATAAAATCTTTGGCTTTCTGGATTTTTGTAATCATTGAAGGATTGAATTCACGCAGTAATGACAGGCATTTGAATTTCAGACTTCATATTCTTCAGAAAATACATGGTATCACAAAACCTTTTATTCGAGCAATTTTCTAAGTTTATAAAATCAATATTTGAAATTTGTCCCTATTTTTGGGGTTGTATTTCCCCATTATTGTTTTTGTCCAGGTTTTTTGTGCCAAGAAATTAAGAGCTATGGTAAGAACTGAATTTACTGAATATATTTGGAGCCTGTTGCCTCACAGCAAGAAGTTCTCCTGTTCGATTCTCGGCTGGAGTGCCTTCTGTGTGGAGTCTGCATGTCCTCCCCGCGGTCGAGTGGCCTCTGAAAGACATGCGTGTATGGGTGTGCCTTCGCTGAAGGTTGGGCGTCAGGCTGGCAACTCGGCACCAGAAAAATTGACTGCCAATCATTACCGGACTGGAGCTCCGCTGTGACGACCCCTAACCGGAAAAAAAGCCGAAAAGACAAACATTTGGGGCCTGTATTCCCCCATTATTGGCTTTGTCCAGGTGTTTTGTGCTAAGAGGTTGAGAGCTGTGGTGAGAACTGAATTCACTAAATGATAGCCATTTATATTTCAGTCTTCCTGTCTTTCAAGAAACAGCTGATTTAGTCTAGTGGTATGTTGCTCTGATTGTAGTGCACAGGGTCCTGGGTTCAAGACTTGGCAGTGAAACGCATGGTAGTAACGCAACATTTTATTTGAGCAACTTTCCAAGATTATACAAACAATGTTTAAACTGTGTCCCTGGTTTTTGTCTACTCTCCCAATACATTTTGGCTTTTTCCAGATTTCTTGCGCTGCAAAGTTGAGAGATACAGATGAGTGTCAAGTGGATTTTACAAGGAGCTTCAGGGGAAGAGAAGTTTAGTGCTACTTATGCTGAGTCTGCTTGCATTTTTAATAGCCTAACAAGTTGAATACTTGCTTTTGATGCAGAAGGCTGTGGGTTCTACTCCCACCGTATGTAGATGCATTGCTGATGCTGTACTGTGTTGGACTTTTAAAGGGGGTGGTTGCTGCAGTCCTGAGAATATCCTCTTTGGCAGAGATACCTAGTCACTATGAAGCTGTTTGCCATCCATTTTCCTATTGCAATATTACTAGCTTATCATTTTTTTAATGTAACATAGGCAATTTATTCCTCAAGGGCAACAGGCACTTTATTTGTAGATGAAACAATGAAATATAAAGTTGTAACCTATTAGTTACAGATCTCTTTAATGTGGAATTATTTAAATGATTTTTACTTCTGCAGAGATTGTCCATATTTACTGATACAGGTGGAGTGTAGAGGTTTGAGTACACTTTTATGATGGAAATGTTCTGAATTGGACAGTTTTGTCATTATTGGTGCATGCATTTTGCTTCATTGTTTACTGGAAAAATGTTAAAAACAATACATTTAAAATGCCCTCTAACAACTGTCCTGTATTAAACAAGGAATATAATTTAATGCAATTAGGAAGGTGTATCAAAGAACACATGTATGTTCCATGTACAAGGGGCCTATGATTTGAAAATAGCCCAGAGTTAATCTTTATCTGCCACTGGCCAGATGGATTTTCTTTGAATGTGGCTTTCAATGCTGTTTCAATAAATGTGAGTTTCAAGGGAAGAGAAGTTTTAATGCTAAGTCTATTTTCATTGTGAAACTGCATTGCTTTGTTTAGCAGATATCTATTAGTATTTGTGCTGTAAAATGTAAAATAAAACGTTTTAAATGAAATCCAAATCATTGTAGAAGTAAAGCAGTATGCACATTACAGTGTTTATGGTAAATGGGACGAAATAGCCAAGTAATGGGACATTGGAATAGCTGTGGGGGGAGGCCCCATTCAAACATGATTTTGTGAGGGGGAAATGACAGCAAACTCGGAGGCAGCCCCGGCTAAACTATACCTTTCAACTGTCCAGATTTTTGCAGAATGAATAGATTTCTGCTTCTTATTTTTGGTTTGTTCCTCATAAAATTTGTGGTTTTCTGGCAAATCATTTAGGAATGAAGTCACTAAATAATGACAGTCCATGAGCTTCAGACTTCATACCCTTCAGATAAATGCATGCTAAAACAAGACCTGTTATTCTGTCAACTGTCTAAGTTTATACAAGAGCAATTTTTAGTACTGTTTGCTTGTTCCCCCAATATGTTTGGCCTTGTCCAGATTTCCTCCATTAAGAGGTTGACAGGTACGTGCAAATAAATCGCTTCATAGAATTAGGTATATTCAAACCTCTCAACTGTCCCCAATTTTGGCTCAAAATGTTGCTCTCCCTCTAATAATCCCTTCGTAAAAGGGCAGTTTTGGAAGAAAATATGGAGGGTTTACAATTAATAAATTGTCATTTATCAGAGTTATAGATTGCTTTTATTTCAGAAATGCACGTACATTCTCTTATTTTGTCAGCTGCTCAACTTAACAGCACTAATATTAAAAAAGTGTCCCTTCTTTGACAGGTTCCCAGCTGTATTATGTGGCTATTTTATATTTTTGCATCACATTTTTGGTCCGTTGTTAATAGAATTGTTTTGTTTTCTTTTAATTAGTGGCAAATCATTAAAGATTGAAGTTAGAAAATAATGACAGACATTTCAGGTTCAGATTTCATACCCTTTAGAAAATTTATACTAATGCAAGACCTACTATTATATTTCTAAGTTTATAAGAGTAATATTTAAAATTTGTCTTTATTTGTGGGTCTGTATCTCACTTCTGTTTATGGCTTTGTCCAGATTTCTTGCTCTGAGGTTTAGAGGTATGACAAATGTCTCAGGGCCATCATCGTCAGCCAGAGACATTTCAAATTTGACATGCTTGTTGTACCCCACTCCCCCATGTAGTGACTCTGTATGTGTCCATGCAAGACATGGAGCAATTATGCAGTGTAAGTGTGCAGAGTATCCCCCCATCCAAGGGAGACACAAGTACCACAATGGCTTTTCATCTGTCCTTGATTTTGCAGAATGTTCTGGTTTTCTGTCATATTTTTATACTGTTGATTTATGCTTCTTATTCAGAAAATGTATGTTGTTGCAGTGCCTGTTGCTCTGTGTTTTAAGTAGCAATGCTTTAATGAACATCAGGTAAGCTTGTCTGAGATTGTAAGATGCAAGTACGCTTTAATAAGCATACTGTTAAAGAATTATCAACATTGAAAGCCTTTTTGTTGCTGCCATGCAGAGAATATTTACATAACTAGATAACGTGTAAGACTTCATTATTGAAATGCATATGACAGTATTTGTAATAAAGGACAGCATTGTAGTATTTTCAGAAGCTCATTACATTTATTGGAGACTTGCAGTCATCTTTTCAGGCTTTACCCGTAAACTAAACAGATTGCCAATCTATCATGTGTGGTCCATAACCTGTGCAGTAATCCTCTAAGCAGTTTATCTTGGGCTTGTTTCTTCTTTGCTGTTCATTTTTTACTTTGATCATGTTTTTCCCATGAAACAAGTAGATAGTTGTCAAGCAGCAGGTCTTTTTTGGATAAGAATTAAGAAAAATTTTACAAGTGGGGGTATTGCAGAGATTAATACTTTCAGCATGTTACTTGGTACTTTTATAAAGCTGAATATAAATTATAATTAGAATTGCAGTGCAAGGACAAGTGGTTTCAGTTGAGTGCTGCTTGTTTTTCCTATACTTGATTTTGACTGGCATTCCAGTAATGTATTTAAAAAGTAATTTATTTTTCATGACTCACAACCTTTTTGTTTCCATCTAGATGTTAAGTAACCTGCCATATAGCCAATGCATTGAAATATTTTTTTCTTCTCCACTTGATTTTGTCTTGATTGGATTCTCATAATGACGGTTTGGCACCCAGGGCAGTGTATTTAATTAAAGTCCCAGGTTTTTGTGGTTTTGAGCATAGCTCAGCCCCTTTCTAGTTGGCCACACCCCTTTTCATTGTCCCCCACACATTCAGCTGTCTCCTGCAGCCCCCTTTTGATTTGAAGTCACCAGCTGCCACTGATGCCAGACATGGAAGCCACTTGCTAAAGTGATTTAATTCCAGTATTTATAACAAGGTCAGGCAAAACTGATTTGGCTGTTCTAGCCCTTATTGTTTTCTGTACTTGGTGTGGGGATAGACTAGTGGATTATAGACACTGTTTCAAGGTGGCCCATGTGGCCAAAAACAGAACTCCATGTTGCTCCTTTTCTCCACATTGTGATCTTGCAACTAATGCACACCCACATTTTGCAGGCCTCAACATCCCAATTGGAATTTGCCATGCTAGCATTTAAGCAGTTAACTGAAGAGATGTTTAGTGTGTGTGTGTGTGTGTGTGTGTGTGTGTGTGTGTGTGTGTGTGTGTGTGTGTGTGTGTGTGTGTGTGTGTGTGTGTGTGTGTGTTTGTGGTAAAGGTCACAAAAGCCCTTCATTCATCCCTCTACTTCAGCCACTTAGCCATTTAAAAGAAGAGTTAACATATACCTTCCTGATGTGTTCCCTTGTCAGATATAAGTCCAGTGTCAAAGAAACTCTCTCTTAGGTTCCCCTTCTGAGTACATCTCATTTGGTAAACTTTATATCTCATTAAGGTACACTCTGAGTCCAGATTAGACCTTTAGGACCTTGAAGGAACTGAAGCCCAGATTTCAGAGCTTTCAGAGATTCATTGTTTGTGGTATCCTTGGTACCAGACTACCACTCATGTCCCCATTCCCACAAAAAAAGTCTCTCTCAAGTACAGAAGGTTTACGTGCTTACAGAAGAATCATGTGGCTGAGCTGTGTCAGCAGTGGTTTCCCTTGAATACATCCAGGGACTGTAGACTGGCATTTTACACCAACCCTCTCGCAAACAATGGGCAGAGCAAGATTATTTAAAGGACTGGAAAAAAGGTCTGTGTATCAACCATCTACACCTTCAGGGCTGTCCATTTGCTAAACCAATGCAGAAAAATATCAAGGTGTGATTCTGTGGTAAGTAGAATAATTAGCTTCAATTATTGAAGATGAATCCCTGAAGGTTCTAATTTCATGGTTATCCCATGTGGCAAAAAAGGTGGACAGCAATGTTATTAAATGTAGAAATGAAGCTGTAGATGCATTTTCTTGGGCAGTAGCTTTTGGACTCATCATCAGTAGGAATGTTTGGTTGAGAATTCAGCCCCTTCCAGAGGACATTAAAGGCAGCTACTTAATTTATGTGCCATTAGCTAAGAGCTTCATTTTTGTTCCCTACGCTGAAGTTTCTATATGTTCGAAAAGAAGGCAAAGACAATGGAGACTGTTAGACAACTTTTCCATCTCTTCCTTTCCTAGGTGCAATAAGAATAATCTATTCAAACAATAGATTATCTACTGGTATTAGGTCATAGGTGAGCAGGGAGGCAGAAAAGACCTTTGAGAAGCAAAAGTAGTGGGAGAAAAGTGCAAGTCTGGGAAGCCTTATGGCAGTAGCTCCACAGGGCCGTCCATTCAGTTATGGCTGTAGTAGAAATGCCTCTTTCCTCCCTTTCCTCTTTCTCCCACCTCAGCTCACCCCCTTCTCCCATCTCCTAGGAGGTTGGCTGACTTCCTTCTAGGAGAATTGGACAAGGAATGTATTGGACATTGAAACATCATGTCTTCTGGCTGTCATCTAGAACTCAAGGGCATTCTTCCTTTCGTGGGATATCATCTATCCCAACAAAATGAGGTGGAGTTTTCCCTGCTCCTGTTAGACAGCCTCCTCATTCAGGGAGCCACATAGGGAGTTCCCCAGTGGAGGAATGGAAAGGGTTTTATTGTAGTTTGATGTTCTTCGTGTTACACTGTTGCAGTCATCACCTGTGGGTTATCTATGCTGTGGTAGCCCTCGACCGGCCTGAATATGATTCAGTTTTTTTTTGTGTTGGTTGCTCTCACTTGTTGACTAACGTCAGGTTGTCAGTGCTATAAAGCAAGGCAGCCGATGCCATTACAGCAGTCTTTCTTGCCATGGAGCCCGTAGCCGAAACAGTTCGCAAGGGTGCCAGTCGGTCGCTGCCAGAGTTTGAACTTTTTTCTTGCACTAACTGATGTCCGGAAAAGTTAACAATTGTCTCGCCTGTGGAGAGCAGATCCCACACCATTCATATTGCATCACTTGTTTAGGCCCAGACCATGATGTCTCCCGTTGCTGGTTCAGTGCCCTCTTTAACGCGCGAACCATTCATTGGAGAGCTCTTATTTTAGGCAGGTATTTTCGTGTTCCGTCTTTGCATTCTGAAATGGCGTCCATCAGCCAATAATCCGTAGACATTCTGAAAAAACGTAGAGATAAAGATAGAGACAGACCACACAAGGCTAAGTCTTCTGACGATGCTACCACTAGGGACCTAAAGGAGCTAAGGCTAGTTCTGCAAAGAATCCTATACCTTCTGACAAGGATTCCAGAGCTCTGGACAGATGGGGTAAAAAAGTATACACCTCTGCAACCTTAGCTATCAGAGCACTCAACTGTCAGTTCCACATGTTAAAATATCAACAACACACTTTGGAACTATTAAAGCAAAAAATTTCTACCTTTCCTGACTGTGCCAATTCAAAAGAGTTAGCAGATTTACTGCACTGTTCTTGTCATGTGGCCAAACACTCATTGCACTGTGGATATGACACCCTAGAGGCCTCAAGCAGGCCAGCAGTGTCAGGATCTCTCAAAACAACCTTTCCCTGATCATGTCAAGTCTAAATTAATTGATGCACCCTTGGATAAGGACCGCTTGTCTGGAGTAAAAGCAGAAGAGGTGTTTAAAAAGATGGAAGACGAAGCAAAATCTATGCAAACAGTAAAATATTTCTTTCAGGTTCAACCTCCCAAGTTCACAAGTTCAGCAGGAGTTTTCCCTCTACGTACTGGTCCTTTCTTGCATCTAGCAAAGGAGTTCACACCAGGGACATCTTGGAAGCTGCCACCAGGACATCTGTCCATACCTTTACAAAGCATTACCACCTATCGCTTTTCTTTAAGGCTAGGGCAGAGTTTCCATGTGCAGTTCTGCAGGGCATGCTGACCCATTCCTAGGTCTCTTGCTAATCCTACCACCTTTTTCGTCAGCTTTGGGAATCCTCCCACAGGTGATGACTGCAACAGTGAAACACGAAGAACATAGTACAGTTGTGTACACTTACCATAAATGTAGATGTTCGAGTGTATTCACTGCTGCAGTCCTGGTTTCCCACCCTCCTTCCCCCTTGTATCTTTTTTCTTTAGGGAGACATAAGTTGCTAACGGTGGCTTTTAGCCACCAGAACCACTTTACCATATTTACTGGGGCCTCTGACTGGTTAGGGCAAGAAAAACTGATGTAATGGCATTGGCTGCCTTCCTTTATAGCACTGACGACCTGATGTCAGACAGCAAGTGACAGCAGCTGATGCATAAAAACACTGACTCTGTTATTCGGGCTGGCCGGGGGCTACCACAGCAGGGATAACCCATAGGTGATGACTTCAGCAGTGAATACAATCGAACATCAACATCTATGTTAAGTGTACACAACTGTACTTTCTTGGTTTTCAAAGTAAGTGTTCCTTGCATGCTTAATCTGGAACTCTTCAAACCAAACTTTTATAAAGGCATGAACGTTTGTAATGTTCAACCTCCTGTCCCTCTGTCCTTCCCTTACTAATGCTTGGAGGATTCTTCATAACTCTGTACCTTAAAGATGCCTTCCTCCATGCCTTATATGCAGAGAGCAGGAAAGATTTCTCATATTCAGGGCAGAGAGCTTCAGTGTCTGTTTTCAGTTTCTGTCGCTGTTTGGGATGTCTACTTCTGTGAGGTTTTGCATGAAATTACTGGCCCCAATAACAACATGTCTAAGGAACAGGGGTGTCTATATCCATCCAAACCTGGACAACTGCCTATTGCAGGCTCAAATTGAAAAAAAAACTGCAAGACAAACTCCAGTTTACCCTCATCTCGTTTGATAGTTAGAATTGTCTCTTAATCTCCCAAGTCCAGCCTGACAGACAGCACATTTGAAGCCTTTCTGGAAGCAATCCTGGACATAGTGTTGCCAAGGTATTTCTTACCCCCACACACACACTGAAAAAGGTGACCTTGTTAGCTGATGTTTTACTTCACAGTAGTATCAGAAGACTGTGACAACACTTGACTTCCTCAAGGACCTAGGATTTATGGTTTCTGTCATTCTCCTGATGCTCCTGGCAAGACTGTATGTGTGTGTGAAAAGTCCCATGGAATGAGGGAAGAGGTAATTCTTGGGCATCAAAAAAGGAGCTTATATTTCTCCCATGTATTTGGAAGGAATTTACCAAGTGGGCATCCCAGGTCAGTGCAAGTTTGGGGTTATCTTTTCAGCCTCTCCCCTGTAACTAGAAGCTGATGATAGATGCATCAGTCAAGACATTGGGACACTTACAAAAGTAACATCAAGGTACAAAGTCAGTGGAACCCATGGAGAAAAAAAGTTATATCCATCATCCAGAACCCCTTTTTCCCATTTTTGCACATGGTGACAATCATCTAGAGCCAATGTTTACACCACTGGGTGGCTAGCCCTGCTGTGGTAGGAGAAGAAACTATATATCATCATGTAGTCTTTACTCTGAAAATCTTCAGATCAGTGTGGAAAACTTTGGTCCTGCTCAACTCAATCCTTTTATGCTCCTGAGCCAGGTTGCATTAACTTTATTTTGAATGCAGCTTATATTAGCACATGGTTTATTCTTTTGCTTGATAGCCATGGCAAAAGTGTAATGTAGGAAATAATCAGTATGACTAGTTAAATATTATGAGCTAAGAGCTGGAATATTGATTGGTACAGAGTTGAACAGAAGAAAGTATGAAACTATAAACTGGTTAGATAGAGTGAGCAGTTAAGTCACTGATGGTATATGTGATGGTTTGGTGTTAGTTCTCCAGGTGGTAGGTGACTCTTTGGAAAAAGTTAAGATTAGAGATGATACCAGTAGGGGATGGAGAGTAAGAATGTTGTCAAACAGCAAATCGTAGCAAACTGGAATGTCTGTAAGGCTGGATGGAGGACACACAGTGGATGATAGCTGGAGCTGTATTGTGAAATTAAATCAACTTTAGGTAATGCTTATAAAGACTGTGTGCAGTTATGAATCTAGGTAAGGATGCAAGGTTAAATGGTTGGAAATGAAAGGTTGGCAATTAACAAACTAGAAGAAGAAATAAATTACTAATGGGTAGAGATGAGTGTGAAAAAGAGGAACATAATAGAAAGGAAGAGAATATACAGGAAATATTGTTTTAGGGTAATGTAGCAGGTAATATTTCCCTGCTTATCTGGTTGAGGGTGTTTGGAAGATGTAGGAGTGAAGCACCACTATTGAGTGAGAAGTCACGATCGCAAACAGTTGACCGGAAGTGATTGATATTTAAAATGTGGAATTAAAAGGTACATATGAAAATCTATAATTAAGGAAGTACATGTCCAATTTATGTTTTGCCTAAAGGGAAACAGAAGGATGTCATATGCCAGTAAGGCTGCATAATGTATTCTGTAAATGAATGGAGTTAGGTTGGAATGGTCTAAATCACATAATATGAGATGTACAGTTTCAGAGAGTTTTTTATATCAGCTGCTAAAATTCGCAAGGTATAAATGCTTTCTCACATTTCACTGATTTTTTCCATTGCAGAATCAGTTTTCATCTGCGATTATTCCTTTTTAATGATTTCTGTACTGTTATTCTTTTCATTGTATGTTGAAAAGTGAAGGGAATACATGGCTTCTGCCCATGCTGTACCAATGACCATGAGTACAAATGGCATTATTTGGGTCAGACACTTTTGTAAAGGAAGGCCTTTGAGATGAATTTGACTGTTGATCGACAAAACAACACTAAAAATAACTCCAGTACTACTTTATGCAAGGCTGTTTGTCTTAAACATGTGTTGTATGAGAACAAAAGAACATAATTTGAAGAAACACGGTGGATGGTTTGGGGGCAAGTACTTTTTTCATTCAAAGTGTAATAAAGTGTGATGACTGGGATAGCATTCCCAAGAACATGCTTTGTTAAATTAGAAAAAGTGAGGGAATTCAGAAATTTGTGGAAAAGAATCAGACATTTAGGACAAGCTCTTATGTAGATGTGTTTCCTGCACATTTCTTTCCCTCTGCATGTTGAGCATCTGCTGATCTTTTTCAGTTGTGCTCATTCATTCTCCCTTATATGGTGAGATCTTGACTGTAGCATGGCTGTCATCCAGGCAGCCATCAACTATTTTCTTAATTCCTAACCTTTCCTTCCCTTCCCCAACCTTACATATGTCCTGGTATTGCTCAAGGGGTAGGCCTTGTTAGATCGCCTGAAAGTTTCCATTTTGGTGGATACTGTTTTGGATTTGTTTCAGCTGCTGGAGCTGTCATTGAGGGTCCTCTATATTATATGAGTTAGTACATTAATTATTGCTCAGTTGATGTGAAAGAGGACTTTCATTGTTGCATCAGGATCAACCTTCCATTAGCCCTCTAAATGGGCCTCTTTTCTATTAGCTTCTGCTGTTGGGAGTTCCACGTAATCAGGTAAGTATTTTAATTTAGTTTGCTTTTTAAAAGCACAACTGTTAAGTCTTCATAGTTATTTTTTGTTGTTTGTTTGCAAGTAGGGTCTTGCTGGTAGTTGGGATAAACTGATGGACTTTGGGGGATCTGCACAATTATGAAGTCTCCTTATTACATTGCTGGATGCATCATCAAGTATACATGGTTCTCCCTGAGTTTGGGATCTTTTAAAAAGATGCCAAATTGACTGGTGTAAAGTAAGAACCCAGCCATAGGACTTGTCAAAGAAAGAGGAGGGGACGGACAAATCACAGATCAGCTTATACAGAAGTAATTACCTGTTATTTATCAAAGAAAGAAATATAACTGGTGTTGGGTGATAATAGGATGGTTATTGAGGAGGGTAACTTTAATTTCTTATCCGATATTGTCTTTTCTGCCTGTATCACTTTATGGGTTATTGGATCCGAGGCCGTCATCTCAGAATTTCCATTTCCAAAGCTCCACCTCCTCTCCCATAATGCCCTGTGCACTTAAACCTCCTCAGATCAGACACATTCCAGTCAAGTTCTATTACCTAGGTGCTTTCTCCATTTTTTGCCTTCCTAAATCTATAGTTTATTTCCTCTGATAGTAGTTTGTGATTCCCTTTAATTTTCTTGGTTTAGTTATAGTTTTCTTTGTTTTTACAGCATTTTTGTGTGCCTGCTGAGTGTGTTTGCATGTGTGCCTGTGTCTGAGCTGTGCTTTCTGCCACTTTCTGACTAGAAACTAGATCTACCCTCATACTTCTTTTCTTGTAGTTGTTGATAAAAAGAAAAAGTGGACAGTTGTCTATATTATATCTTTATATAATTAGATGTCTAGTGTTTTTCTCGAGAAAAGTTATTGATACTTTTCTACTGTTTGCTGTTGTTTCCGCTGTTCTGTGATATGGAAAAGGCTTCAGGCTTTAAAAAGTGCTCTGGGTGTGGGCATGTTGCTGTTAATACTCTCATGACCATTGTGTGTGCTGTCTCTGTGGTACATCTAGGCACTGATTGTCAAATGTGCAGTCTGCATCCTGGGCTCTGGGTGACTGTAGGGCAAAATTAGTTCTAAAGAGCATGCTTCCTACCACTTCTGCTCCTGCCTAGGCTACATGTTGTCACCTTCTAACTATAAAAAGTCTGCAGAAAGGAAAAAAAAAAGAGAACAGGGATAGAGAAAGAAAAGCAAGAAAAAGACTAAAGGAAATAGAGAAATCTAAACAGAATTAGAAGTAGATCCGGAAACATCCTACTACTACTCATCTCAAAGGTCAGCTGGATAAGAAGGTCCCAAGGCCATATTCTCATTTGGCTTGCATCTTGGTTCCAGAATCGGTAGCTTCCAGCTACCATTCTTCGTCCCAGTCAGCTTCAGCCTCAATTCCGGCCTAGTTACTGACATTGAACATTCCTGGCTCCTGGTTATAAGTGGCTGCAGTTTCTGGTCATCTCCATTCTCCCTTTATTTCCATTTCTCCAGAACCTTCACCTCATCAGTTCTAGATGTTTCCCTTCCAAATCTGTGAGACTACTCCACCCTTACCTAAACCTAGTAACCCATCTTCTATGGCTTCCTCGAAGTCTGCAAGTTATTTCAGGAGTATGAAAGAGTCAGAATTGTGCCAGCTCATGTGAACCTTTACAAAGGGCCCAGATGAACCTGGGTCATTTACTCACTTTTGGCCCAGAGGGTAGATGGTCCTTTCCTTTTGGTCTAACATTTTTCTCCTCCACTGGACTATGTGTAGGCACCAGTGACCATAGTTCCAACACAGACCAATATCAACTCTTCATTGGCACTGACATCTGCCTTTGATGTTCTCTGCTGCGATCTTCTCAGAGCAGAGTACATCCTGGTCGGAGCCGAGGACCTGGGGTTGTGTTTGACTCTGAGGTTTTCAGAGCCATCCCTGCTCCTGGGGGCCTTGGCTGTGGATAGTTTGACTCCTGTCTTATTGTCAGATTTGGCTGAGTCATCGGCTGCAGCTGGAGTTTCTTCTAGATATGCAGATTGAAGAGGGCCCCTTTCCAGGTGCCCAGTTTTGGGATCGATATTCGACATAGTGAAAAGAATTTTGTCTCACTCAGAAATGTGATTGTTTGCACCAGATTTGTTTCAATCCTCGTGTCCTTCTAGGGTCTCTCTGTTTCATGAGCTGTCCCCAGGACAGACTGTACCAATATGCTTTTGTAAGTCTCAGACCCGGGGCTCCCTTTTGATCTGATTGTCTTCCCCCAAGTAGATATGCAAGAAGAACACTTGGATTCCCCTAAGGAATTTCTTACAAAATATTCTGACCTCATTGAAGGGGAAGGGTCCCCAAATGCCTCCGTGATGATGTCTCTTTTGGCAATCTCCTAGAACTGTTGAGGCAATAGGGGGATGGATCACTGAAGCCCCTTCTGTTGAGGATTCTGTTTTTTTTTTAAACCTTTTGTGTGGACCCATTCATGTCTTGGATGGTCCCCTCCCAAATGCATTTGATGACCTTATGTCCCAGAGGACTTCAAGAGAAACTGATGTGGTAGAGCTTATCTTCTGCAAACCGAATTAGGTGTTGCTTCCTCCCAAGGTAAGGTACTTTTGGAGCAAAGGTCCCAAGGTTGATGGCATTGTCTTTGCTGTAACCAGAAAACAGGGAAACTCCAAAGATAGAGCATCTTTTCATCCCCTGAATAGAGTTGCAGGCAGTGGACTGGTTTGAAAAGTGCACATATGCCTCAGCCATGTTTGCCTTCCTTGCTCTGAATTATATGACTGACTTGACTATACTTCAAAGGGACATAATTACAAAAGTGTCTAAGCCTATAGCATCACAGCAGTCTCTCGAGGCCCATCTATCTTTGGAAACTCAGTTGCCTGCAATGTTATCAATATCTAACATATCCATGAGACTCATTTAATGCAGCTGATGGTATAGCATGTGCAGTAGACACCAGCATTGCAATTTGCTGTCACGCCTGAATGTTCTTTTGTAATTCTGCAGAATGCTTCAAGAAAGGTGTAATTTCTTAATGTTTTTTTGATGGCTCCACTTTTTTGGTCCCGATGTTAAGGATGTGCTGACCAGGTGAGAACAGGAGGACAAGAAGTTGTCTGCCATGTGAGTTTGCATTTCTACTCCTTCTAAAGGAACCATAGAGGGGGGAAAAGGCTGTTCTTCCAAAAATCACAACAGTTTTCCCATGATGTTCAAGGGGACGGTGCCCCCTAATGCAGAGGGAGAAACTGTAATGGATGCCACCCAAGGGGCGGGGGTGGTTCTTATTATCAAGGTTTCAGAGGTCCCTTCTCTTGCATGCCTTTCCAGCACTACTAAAGGTTTGCCTAGCTGCTGCACTCTGGAAGCAGTTAGTGGATGCTTGGCTCTCCACCCACAAGTTTGGGAGGCCATCACATTGAATGTTTGGGTGTTGCAAGACATTTCCAGAGGCTACCCCATTCGCTTCCATTTTACCTCAAGTTTGAGACAAAGATCCACTCCCAAAGTTTGACCACATCAGCAAAAGGAAGCATCAGCACAAATTCAAAAACTACTCACCAAGGCAGTCTTCCAAGAAGTCCCACCAGACTAGAGAAGATCAGGAGGTCTATTCAAGTTTCTTTTTAGTACCAAAGAAAAAGGACCTCATTTCATAAAATAGACCAAATTCCAAATGGTGGACAATGCAGTCTGTTCTACCTCTACTGAGGAAGGACATTATGATATAATATGATATGGATATGTTCTGTGGGCCTCGGACATGCCTTTTGCCACATAAAGATAGAGAGGCATTTGAGGAGGCTTCTGCACTTCAGATTGGGTTCCAATCACTACCATTTCCCAGCAGTGCCCTTTGGCCTCACCATTGTTCACCAGGTATTCATCAAGAGCATGGTAGTGGTAGCAGCTTGGCTCAGGATACAAGTATTCTGGGTCTTCCCATATATGGACAACTGTCTTGTTACAGTGACTTCAGAGTCATCCTTAGTTCAAGTAAGGGACCTTCTATCCACTTGTACCTATCCTTAGGAATCACAGTCATTTTCTTGAAGTACAATCTGCAACCTGTTCAAGCTCTGGAATTTATCAGATGACATAGACACCACCATTCAGATTGCCTGATTGCCTGTCTCAAGACTGATCTCAGTATGACTTTAGGACAATCAGATGTTACTACTTTTGAGGCCACCAGCTTCTTTGGTTCTTTGTCTTCATGGTCTAATGGCAGCCACAGTCTCTCTTCTCCCTTTGGTTATGTTCTTCATCGGAGATCTGCAGTGGACCTCATCAAGTCAATTGTATCTCATATGCCTTCATCACATATCTTGGTGCCAGACTTCTCATTAAGTTGGGGTATATTGTCCATTTATCCTTCTACAGCCACAGTAACCATAAATGCTTCCCTTCTGGAGTGGAGATGACATTTTGAAGGGAAAATTGACCAAGGTGCCTGGTCCCCGTCAGAGGCTCATCTGCATATCAGTGTTTTGGCGGTGAGAGCAGCCCCTCTACCATTGTCGGCCTTACCGGAGTGTTTTCCCAACAGTGTGATCAGTATGCAAACTGAAAACAAGGCTGTAGTTTGGTACATAAACAAAGAAGGGGGGCTGATCTTATTTTCTTTGTCGGGAGGCTATTAGGGTATGGCAATGGGCGATATCCAAACAACACTTTCTGATAGCAGCTCACATGCCAGGGAGATCGATCATCCTAGTAGGCATTCACGGTAGGGGCATTTTGATGCCTCTTGAGTGGTCCCTCTGTCTTTCAGTGAATGCTCAGATTTTCAGCTGTTAGGGCCAGCTTTGCTGTGGCATTCAACACCGAGTGTGGCAGCTACTTTGCTGTGATCACTCCCAAGGGCCATTTACTGATGGATGCCATGCTGCCTGCTTGCCCCCCCCCCTTCTGTTTTACTTTTATCTTTCAAGCACTTTGGTAATAAATTTCCTGCAGAAAGCAGCTTGTTGCAGAAAGACAGTAATCCTCATAGTCCCCTTCCTGTCCAGTCAAGTTTGGTTCACTGTCCTGTGGCGTCGTCTGAAACACCCTTCTTGGCTCCTGGACCCTGTAGCAGATCTGATCTTCTGTCCATCAAGTCAGCCTCGCCCAGATCTGAAATCACTCAGGTTGACCGCTTGGTTCCTCCAATTTCAGTGATGGCCAGAGATCCCAAGCTTTCAGAAAGAGATGTGCATATCCTTTCTTCTTCTTAGAAGCCCTCCACCAGAAAAGTGCATGGTAGTAAGTGGAGAAGATTTTCAATCTGGGCTATTTCCAAGGGTCTGGATGCCTTCTTGGCCCTTTTAGATGCCATATTAGATTTTTCGATGGTCTTTTTTAAAATCTGTTTCTAGCCATTCCACTATCAAGATCCATTTGGTGGCTATACCAGACTATCATGTCAGTCAGGGCCAGCTGCTGATTCCTTCTTTAATAGTATCCAAAGCCTGTTTGCTCAGACCTCCTTTATGAGATCCCTTCCCCTATTGGATTTACCCTTTCTCCTCCAAAGCATGACCAGGGCTCCCTTTGGACCATCTCCTTCTCTAGATTTAAAATTTCTTTCATGCAAAACACTTTTCTGGTCTCAGTTATTTCAGCCAGACGAATTTCAGATCTTCAAGCCTTGTCCTACTTTTGTAACCTTACCTAATTTTCTACAAGGACATAATTTCCTTGCAGACAAACCTTTCCTTCCTAACATGGCCCCAGAATCTAATTTGAACAAATCAATTCAGTTTACTACATTGTTTCTAAATTTTAGTAATAAGGATTAATATATGCTTCATTGCTTGACCTCCATCGCCAGTTGAGATTCTGTTTGGACAGGACCAAACACATCAGGAAGTCAGATCAACTGTCTGTGTATTTCACAAGAGATAGGCTTGGAAAACCAGTCTCCAAAGAGATTTGTCCGGATGACTTTCCAATTGCGTATCCTTTGTTTATACCATGAAAATCTGATCCCTTCCTGTTAAGCTAGAAGCCCACTCTGCTAGGGTTGCAGCTACTTCAACAGCCTTTTTCAGCCATGCTTCTCTGAATGATATCTGTGCTGCAGGTTCCTGGTCTAACACTCATACCTTTGTCTCCTGTTATAAATTAGACATTCAGTCCAAATTCACAACCTCTTTTTCCTCCATCCCTTTGCGAATTATTCTCTCTAACAGGTTGAAACTGGTGGAAAAGACAACATTCTTACCATAACACTAGATTAGTGATGTCTTCCTTCCATTATAACCTTCCCTTCCAAGTTGTCATTGCTGTTTGTGGCTCCTAGTGGACCTTGCAGATCAGTCCGAAGTCTTTGGTGAGACCCTGTAGTTTAATCCTTGTTTTCATTTAGGAGTCTGGTGAGGTATGTTAGGTCAAAGTTAATCTAAAGAGGTTTAGGTGCGCAGGGCATTATGAGGGAGGAGATGGAGCTGTGAAGCTGGAGAGTCTGAGATGCAGACCTCAGATCTGATTGGATCCGATAACCACAGGTTGCAACAGATTGAAGAAGACAACACGGGTTTAGCATTATGATAAGTACATAACTTGTTTTTCTAAGCTTATAACTGTGGTAGTGCCAGTGATTATGAGTACTGAGCCTAATCGTAAACTTTGTTCTGTTGAAAAAAACAAAAAGCAACACTTCCTCTCTTGAAGGTCCCATCATTGGGTACTGTGCCTAATCCTAAATTTGGCACTATTGGGGAGAAAAAAAAAACAACATTTCTCTTCTTGAAGGTCCTGTCAACACTGAAACACTTTTTAGATTGTGTGCTATTAATGCACAATCCCTTTATGGCTTCTGTAATGCATTATACTTTAAAAGTGTTGCTTAACTACTGACTAATGAGAATTCATACAGGGCTTGAGGGTGTAATCACTTCAGCCACAAATATACAGTGAAATCCATTATGAAGAGGTTGTGAGACCCTAAAAACATTCCAAACTTTCACTTGTTTAAAAGTACAGAGAAATTCTTCCAAAATACTTCAGGACAAGAAAAGTGTCTCACACCACTTGTCTTTTCCTGAGGACTTTTGGAAGAACTTCTCTTTACTCTTAACAAATGAAAGTTTAAAATGTTTACATTTAAAGTATTCTGTTCTTACAGATTCAGACTGAATTTTGTTATACCTTGAACTCTTGAGGCTAAGCTTGCACTTTAACTTCGGAATACACACTGTATGAAATGCTTCTGCATTTACACTTAAATCAGTGTTGTATTGCAGGCCTGTGGCATAGAAAATTCAAAGTTTAGTGAGGATATGTTCATTGGTTGTAGCTCAGCTGTTTACTCATGGGACTGAAATGACTTTTTGAAAGATAGTCATTAACGACTGATGTCAGTCACCTTTCTGTTGTACAAGAATAAAAGGTTTTCCTTAAAGTACAGACACCTGACATATGCCTGTACATTTTATTTTGTAAAGCCCTGTAAAGTATTTGGAGCTAGCATGCTGGCTTTAATTATATCCAACTACTGTACCATATTCGCTTATAGATGTAACAGTTAATACTCCAAGGGATACATTTTACTGTCTGTACAGTAGTATATGTCACATTTGACAGGGTTTTAGTGCAAGTTTGTGTTGCTCAATTATAATTTTTAGAACTGGAATTCAGTAGTCTGTAGAAATGAAACTTTTCTGTTACAGTGCTAACACGTAGCACATATTAGACTTATTTTATTTTAATTTAAATTATTATTATTTTTTCTTCCTCAAATACGCATTCTTTGGGTTGTCTTGTTAGAGATTTTGAGACAGACTATTATGGTAATGTCACATAGCATGTCACTTGTAGCTTGAGAAACTGGAAGAGAAATTTGAAGGTTTCCTTGATGAATGTCTTAATTGAACTGTCTTCGTATTTCATTTCTTAAGAAAAGATGCAATATTCCTGTTAAGAAAAGAAGGTTAGATAAATCTAGGTATCCGTTACAGTTTGCTGTGCTATACTTGTGCTGATTTGCAAGCTACGGGGGTTATACATTCCTGATGTCAATTCCTGTGTTGCTTATATGTCCTTGAACAACTTTTCTAATACTTTATATATCTTAAATTCCGGGATATTGTAGAAACAATACCTAGGCAGTCATGGGGACAGTAATATAGCTTTCCATATGCACCTTTAATTAGGCACATTTAGCACTTCTTGCTCTCCTTTCTAAATATTTGGTAGTGCTCACCTTCCACAATGCAAGGCCATACATAATAACCCTGGGAAAAAAATTGTCTACCCATTCATTATCAAGACTAGCTTTAAAGAAAGACAAGATAGTAAGTTCTTTGTCTGACCTGTAGTTTTAACTTATTCCATATGCTGAAAATACGTTGTGTTAGGGACCTTTCTCTCCAGCAAGACGTTTGTCTTTGTTGAAGATTTAGGTGTCTAGTGTGGGTTTGTATAGTCACTGGTTTTGCAAAGAGACAGGAAGTCTAGAGTCAGTATAAAGTCTTTTCAGAATGTAAAATTAATGAATATACAACAAGGGCTATATGTAAATCATGTACCCATACACAAATTGGTTTAGTAATACCCATATTTATGGGGACACAATAAGATGAAGTATTTAGGAATATCAATTAAAAAGACTATTGTTATGGCAGCTAAGGGTATATGGGAAGAGAATAAATAAAAGATAGTACAAAAACTGAGAAACTGTGAGATGTTTATGGACATGGGTAGTAAGATACAAACATTGAAAATTTTTATAGTCCCTTCAGTTCTATATACAGATAAGGCATATTTTTATTAGCCAGAGGAGAAGTTGTGAACAATAATTAAGAAAGAGTTGAAGGATTTATCTAAGAAGGGAAGAAGGCAAGAGTTAAGTGGGATAAGTTGATCCTTCCAAAAGGACAAGATGGTTTAGGATTACCTGATTTGAAGGGATATTGTAGAGCTACACATTTAAGGTTTATGTACATTACACATTCGGAAAGTTATAATTCAAAGTGGAAAATGGTGATGATGAAACAGAGGGGAAATTCAAGAAATAAGGAAAGAGTTGGATTTTGGATGCAGATCGTTAAGAAGAATAACATAATGTATTCTAAGAACTAAACGAGCAGGAGAAATGGAGAAGAAGATTTTGAGACTGCAAGTAGAGGTACAGAAAATAGGCAAGAGGGGGATAGAATTTACTGAAGAAAATTGGCATAGGAACCAAGTTACTGGGAGCAAATAACTGGAGAGGGAAGGGTAGTAGCGTGGGATGAGACCAAGAAGACATTTGCACTACATGTTAAAGATGGTCTTCCCTATCAGAGACTGATAGCAGAATGTAGGCAAAGAGAAAGAGATAGGGGGATCCTAGGTGATAGATTTGCTCTGGTAGAGTTTTTAGTTGTGTCTAGAACAGAAGCTGCTGTTAAAAAAGGGATAATTAATACAGTATATAAAATACTGCACAATAAAAGTACTGTATTTTCATTTTTTCTGTTTCCTAATTGTGTGTTTCTGAACAGTGTGCTGTGTGTCTCTCTGCAGTTAGTTCCCCATCCTCCCTCCCTGTTCCTGTGTTGGTGGCTCTGGAATTGCCCGCCCCTCCTGTAAGTCTGTATTAGAACACTCCTCCTGGGTCCATTTCATTTGCTCACTTAACCGAGTACAGTGAGATCATATTCTGAGTCTAGTGTTCTCTCTACTTAATACAGAGAGAAAATTTGAGAAGGCCAGCCCACTTAGGTTCTTCCTCCCTTTCTCCTTGCACTTAAAAAAAAATGCACTTTATTTATTTCCTTTTACTTTATTTGTCTTTCATTCTACTTTATTTAGCATTTCTTAAAAGTACTTAATTTTATTTATTCTGCTGCATTTATTACTGCTTGGTAGTAGCCTGATTACATTGTAACTGTTATTCTAAGTCTTTTGGTTTAAGCACTTGGGCTTCATACAGGCTGTTTTACATTAAGGTTTGTGGTCTGCACTGTTGTGGCAGGACAGGTAGCGTACATCCTTGTAAGCTGGGAATTGCTGTTTGAAGGCCCAGTGTCTGCTATTCTAAAAGTGTATTAGTTCTGGCTTAAGCACTTGGGCATCAGGCCAGTTATTCTACATTAAGAAGGTTTGTGGTCTGCACTCTTGTGGGAGGAGAGGCTAGATTCTGTCCTTTTGAGCTGGGAATTTCTGGTCACAGGCTTATTGTGCCTGCTTATTTAAACTGTTTCTTTCTGAAATTTGTGCGGCTTGTTGCTGTAGCATAGACCAGATTCAGGCCTGCTGAATCTAGCTTTGTTTGTGTAACTTCAGCACTGATCCAGGCCATTTTTTGTGGAGAGGGTTCCCCTGCACCCTAGCAAGCAGGGGTGTGCAGTTAGAACTTGTATGATTGAAGACTGCTGGAACAGGGCTCAGTTTTGAGCTTTTCTTCTGGTTAATTGGGTAACTTGTTTAAATCAGTTTGTTCGTTTTCTATTGTTTTATATATATATATATATATATATATATATATATATGTATATATATATATATATATATATATATAATTGCACTTTATTCATCTGTTTTTACTGTATTTGTGTTTCTTCCTACTTTAATACTAGGGGCATTGACTACAACTCTGATCTGCGGTATATAACAATAAGTATCATTTTCTGTGCATTTAAATTGTTTTTTGAGTGTATCTGCTTTTTTTTTTTTTTGTAGAAAATAATCACACACACATATATATATATATATATATATATATATATATATATGTATATATATATTTGTTTCCCGCCTTTCTAAGCTAGTATAGTCCAATTTTCAGCTTAGTGCTGAACTCGGGGCTGTGTTACAAATCCCTGTGTTTGCCCTTACCTTACTTGGATAGAAGGAAGTTCTCTATTCACCTGTGAGAGAGGGGAGCTTGGAGCAGCCAATCTGTCCCTGGAGGAGTGGTTTCAGCCTAGAAATTAGTAGTTTATTGGCCATTTTGGGCTAATTTGTATCTCTTTCATTTCCCTGCTATAAATACCGTATTTGGCCGGTTTTGCATGCTGGGCAGCGCCAGTTAGCTAGGGTAAAACCGTTCCCGACTCCACAAAGTCTCCTCTTCAATTTTTCCCTTGGAACTAGACAAACTTTCAACTTAAGCACTCGAGCCATTCATTTCTCAGCCCGGCACTTGCTCAAAACTTATAGCAAGCACTAGACCCTCCTGTACTGTACAGAAGGACAAGGCTGTCTATTCGACCTTACCAGCCATCCAGTAAAAGAGTTTACTGTACCTATCCAGGCATGTCCAAAGGGCAGTTTCAGGTGTACTCTCCAGTCCAACTGGTGAATCTGGGCATTTTGAGGCAATGTTACAACTGCCTCATGTACACAGACAACCCCCTCCTCTTACCACCAAACACTAATACATGCGAGACATGCAATTATGCAGCTAAACTGGAGGCTAAGCTCTCTCAACCCAAGACTGGATCAGACAGTCAAGAGGAGAAGGGAAATACTTGCATCACACTACCAGTCTCACATAGACCCATTAAAGCAGCACTGGCAAAAAACACATATAAATACATGAAAACATACTCGGAGCCTCTAAATAAAAATATGCAAAACCAACAGAGACCTCCAAAGCAAACATCCAAGCAACCTCCACCCCCCCAACACAAACCATGAAACACATACTTCACAAAACCAGTGTGCCATGCAATCACAGCCCTTAAGACAAAATAACATACCCAACATACTAGTAGTAGGTGACTCTATAGTCAGGCACACTGACGTCCCACTCACTAGGCTGAATAAGGAGAAGGTTACTGTTAGCTGCCTGTCGGGTGCTAGGATCCACCACATAACACAAGCACTCAGGTCACTCCAGAACAAGTACAAATATGACTCTGTCATTGTCCATGTTGGTGTGAATGACCTGATCCGTACCTCCCTGGACTGCATGAAATGAGACATGGAAGAGCTCTCTGATGACGTAGCCCAGGCCATTATGACCCTGACCCTGAGTAGCATCCTGCCCTCACCAAGAATGATACCATGGTATAAAGAAAAAATTCCCAATTTCAACAATTGGCTAAGTTTCTGGTGTCATTCAAAGGGGATCCAGTGTCTGTCCGCCTGGGATGACATTTTTATTTATTTATTTATTGACATTTGTTAACCGGGTTAATCCAACTGGGCTTGTGGCCCATTTTCAGTGGAGACCCAAAGAGAAAAGCTCCAGTAGTACATTTTAAACAAGTACAATTTTAAACAATATTGATATAAAAGCAGTTATAACAAAAAGATTCACATATGTTGGGTTACATGCATAAAGTTAAAGTTGCATTGAAAAGAAGGTAAGTAACAATTTTACATTGATATAGTTCAATAGGTCAACAATAAAAAAATTTTGTTTGTATAAAATTATGCAAATGCATAGTAGACACATTGGAGAGAGAAGTGTAATGAGGTACTAAGTATGGTCCTTTTGAGGGTACATAAAAGGAAGGAAGACTAGGTAGGGTCATGGCAAGGGCAGGTTCTGGAATTGAGAAAATAAGCATCTGAAGTAGTTAACTTCATTTGATCAGCAACCTGTGGGTATTGGATCCGGTTCAGATCCAAGCTGACAGCTTTCCAAGCTAGAGATCTGAGCTGCAAGCTCCTCCCCCATACCCATAATACCCTGCTACCTCCCTCCAGTCCCCAGATCTCGTTTGCCGCGGCTTTTTGAAGCACGAGAGATGAGCTCCTGCCGGTTTGTGAGTAAATTAGAGAGTTTATTTCCTAGTTTTTTCTTCATAATTTTGTGTGTGTGTGTGTGTGTGTGTGTGTGTGTGTGTGTGTGTGTGTGTGTTTCCTTCTGACCTTAGTATACTTAGTAAAAACCTTTTATATAGTAGTCAGTTAGTTGTAGTTCCCTTCCCTTATCTGTGTGTGAAGGTGTGTGTGCGTGTGTTGATATGGCTGAAGGCCCTAAGGCCGTATTTTCCAAATGCTCTGAGTGTGGCCATAAGCTGTCCCCAGCCGATGGCCACACTCAGTGCGTTATTTGCCTGGGGGTTGTCCACCTGTCATCAGGCCGCCAGATTTGTGCAGCCTTTAAACCCCGGGCTCTGAGGGACAGGAGGACCAAGTTAATCCTTGCAGGCCTTTTGCCCACGGATTTTGCTTCATCCTCCTCTCCCTCAGCGGCACCAGCCACAGCTGCGGCTGTTCTGCCTACTGTTCCTGCTCCCCTGGCCAGAACTCAAACTCCCACTGCGGCCCAGGGAGAGAGGGACTCCAGGAAGTGAGACAAAAGGGACAAGGAGCGTGACAGGGAGAGGCATAGGAGCCACAAGCGGCGGGCCAATTCTGCCCCCTCGGCCCCGCCGGCTAAGCAGTTCAGTTCTCCCCTAAAGGTCTCCGGGTCTTCCCCCTCATGGCTTTGTTCTCCACGTTTCTCTCCGGAGCTGGAGACCCGGTCACCTTTGAGGTCGTCGAGGCGGCCTTCCCGGCCAGCCTCGGCGGCTTCTTCTAGATCCACTAGGAGCCTTTCAGACGCGGACATGGACCGGATGATGCGTCGTTTTCTCCAGGCCCAGATGCAGATGGGAGTGCTCTTGCCTCCCCCCCCCCTCCAGGGGGGAGCTCGGCCCCCTTCTTTGCCCCCATTGCTCCTTCTCTGATTCACTATCTGGTTTCAGTGCCATTGGATCCGGGTAGCGTCGGAGCCGGGGTGTCGGCGGCGATAGTAATTGCTACTTCGACGCTGGCTGTACCCTCCAGTTTGTCGGGTCCTTTTTCGGATCCGAGCTCTCGGGGCCGTGAGCCGAGCCTTGGATCCAGAGGAGTTAGTGTGTCTTCGGCTCCGAGGCTGTCGGAGCGCACTTCTCCTTCGGGTCCGATCGCTTCGACTCCAGCGCCGATCCACACGTCTGATCCGAGGGTGCTGCTCTCAGATCCCAGGGAGAGCAGTTCACCCTCGGCCTTCGACGTCGTGGGGTGGGTCCTTTCGAGGGATTCGAGGCCCCAAGCTCTTGCTACGGATCCCCCCGCCATTCCCTCGCAGATGGGTCTGTCCTCCATCATCCGGCCCCAGGGACAGCCTGCGTCTACATTCCAGATGGTTCCCCTAGAGGAACATGACCTGGTTGGTGAGCCCTCCTCAGACAGCCCCCCCCGAGGAGGTTCCCTCACAAACGAAAGTGTAAAAGGAGGCACTTGAACTCCCCCGAGTCCCTCACGGGAGACACTGACTTGGAGGAAGAGGAAGGATCCCCCACGTCACCCCCCGAGGACGTCTCCTTTGGAGACATCATGGAGATGCTGCTCATTAGAGGGGGGTGGTCAACCCAAAAGCCTTCCTCGGATGAGTCTGTGTTTCTGGAAGCATTTGACGCAAGCCCATCTACCTCTTGGGTGTCTCCCCCTGCCGACCCCCTGGTAGACCTTATAACTACCAGGGTGTGGAAGGAGCCAGACACTGTAGAGCCGATACCCAGGAGACCAGACAAAATTCTTAGCCCCCTGATAGATGGGACAGCGTGGAGCAAAGGTGCCCCAGTAGATGCCATGGTGGTGGCGGCTGCCACCAAGAAGGAACTGGCGCAAGAAAGTTTCTCGGTACATCCTCCAGACAAGGAGTCTCGGGCGATGGACCGCATTGGAAAGTGGATGTTCGCTTCAGCCACCTTCTCGGTAAGGGCGCTGAACTACTTGGTATACATAATTTGACTGCAGCGGGACCTAATCAAAGAGTACGCTGGGTCACCCCCAGAGTCCATGTCAGCCGAGGACAAGCGAACTTTCTCAGCACGAATGACAACTCTAAAGTCGATATCCAACACTTCTATGCGGCTTCTCTCTCATGCCACAGAGGGAGTGGCTAGAGCTAGCGGAGCAAGCATCGCCTTACGGTGTCATGCCTAGCTCCGTCTTTGCAATTTTGCGGAACCCTTCAAGGCATCCTTCGCGAACGTTCCCTTTGACTGTTCTACGCTGTTTGGCAAGACCATCTGCGATACGATACTCCAGAGCGAGAAAGACAGGAAGATGTTGTCTGCCGTCGGAATCCGCTTCTCGGGTCCTCAAAGGTCCTTTTCCAGGAACCAGAGAGGACAAAAGAAGATGTGGTTCCGGAAATCTCAACAATCCCGTTCCGCTCCGGACCCCTCATCCTTCAGAGCCAGGGGAGGACAGGGTGGATGCCAGCCCAGAGGCAGAGGGGAGCCGAGGAAGTTCGGGTCAAGGGAGCCCTTTTCCGATCGACCAGTGCAGCAACCCTGAGGGGTTGCCCGACTGCTCCTCTCTGGAGGCAGTCGGGGGGGCATTTCTCGGAGCACCTAGCACCCATCACGACGGATCACTGGGTGCTCCGTATAATATCCAGAGGTTACTATATTCCCTTCCTGAGTTCTCCCCCTCAGTTGGGGCGTCTCCCTGATGTCCCACCCAATCAGAGGGAGGCGGCAGTCTTAGAGATAGAAGAGCTGCTAAGAAAAAGAGCCATCCAGCACGTCCCCCCAGGCTAGTCCGGATCAGGCACTTACTCCAGGTTCTTTTTGGTGCCAAAAAAGACGGGGGACCTAAGGCTGATTCTTGACCTGTCTACACTGAACCTGTCAGTTGCCAAAGAAAAGTTCCGGATGGTCACCATTTAATCTATTCTCCCCTTCTGCAGGAGAATGACTGGATGTGCTCCATAGACTTCAAGGATGCGTACTACCACATTCTAATGGACAGGCGATCCAGAAGTTTTCTCCGCTTTCGGCTGGGAGCCAGCCATTATCAGTTCAGGGTCCTCCCCTTTGGTCTCACCACAGCCCCCAGGGTGTTCACCAAGGTCATGGCAGTTGTAGCAGCCCACCTGAGGCTTCAGGGAATACAGGTCTTTCCTTACCTGGATGACTGACTCCTTGCCGCTCTCACCAGGCATCTACTATGCTCGGCCAGGGATTATTTCCTGCGTTTGGCCCACCAACTGGGGATTACTGTACACTACAAAAAATCGTCCCTTCAGCCTACTCAGATCTTGAATTTCATAGGGGCCAGCATAGACAAGCTTCAGTCCAAGACATTTCTGACATCAGACAGACTCCGCAACCTAACTCTCCACGTCTTGGCTCTTCTACAGTCTTCAGCCCCACCGGCAGAATTAGTCATGAGAGCTCTAGGGTCGATGGCAGCGGCGATCAATCTTTCACCCCTGGCCCGCTTGAATATGAGGGTTCTTCAGTGGACCTTACAGGTCCAGTGGTCCATCCTTCGACACCCATTGTACTCCCCTATTCCCCTCAGCAGGGTTTGCATGGAATCTCTGCTTTGGTGGCTCCATTCCCGAGAGCTTCGGGAAGGGCGCCCTTTTTTGATGCCTCTACCCCAAGCCACAGTGACCACGGATGCTTCTCGCCTAGGGTGGGGAGGGCATTGCATGGGCAGAACCGTCCAAGGCACATGGACTCCAACAGAGACTGTTCTGCATATCAATGTTCTGGAGATGAGGGCGGTGCTTCTAGCTTGGCAGGCTCTCCATGCCCTTCTTCCTCTAGGGACTATTGCAATTCAAACAGACATGTCAGTGGTCTGGTACATCAACAAACAAGGGGGAACCAGGTCTTATCCTCTCTGCCGAGAGGCCATGAGAGTTTGAGAGTGGGCGATATCCACCAACCACTTTCTGCTAGCAACGCACATCCCGGGTCGGTCCAACATTTTAGCGGACAAACTGAGTCGAACTGTCCTCTCACCCTATGAGTGGTTTCTGAACCCCTTAGTAGCGAAACGGATCTTCCTCAAATGGGGTCAACCTTGCTGCGATCTGTTCGTGTCGCCTTCGAATGCAAATTGCAGCGAGTTTTTCGTTCTAATCCCCCCACCGGGGGAGAACCCCAGAGATGCTTTGGTTCATGCTTGGCCATCCGGTCTTCTTTATGCCTATCTTCCTCTCCCGCTAATGACAAAATTCTTGCAGAAAGCTCATCGGTTGGGGAGCAGAGTTATCCTCATAGCCCCATTCTGGCCTCGTCAAACCTGGTTCCCATTCCTGCGGTCTCATCTAGTAGCTCCTCCTTGGATCTTAGATCCCATTCCTGATCTAATCTCTCATCCTTTGGGATTGAAAACCCCGAACCTGGACAACCTCAAACTTTCAGCTTGGTTGATCCAGTTCCATTAGTGGCTAGGACTCCTGGTATCTCTTCCGCAGTTAAATCCATCCTGGTGGCCGCTCATAAGCCTTCTACCAGGAAAGTCTACAATAGTAAATGGAAACGTTTTTCTGTCTGGGCAGGGCATAGGAATTTGGATCCTTTTACAGCTCCTGTTTCAGCAGTTCTTGAGTTTTTATCCCACATTTTTCATCAAGGGGCCAGTTCTTTAACTGTGAAGGTTCAGATGGCGGTTATTTCCCACTTCCACATTGGAGACAATCTTGGTCCCTTAGCTTCCTCTAAGATCTGCAAGGCCTTCTTGAAGGGGTACTTTTCTTTTAAGGCCTCCTGTAAAGAATGCGGTTCCTCCGTGGGATCTAACCTTAGTTCTCCAGGCTCTCACTGGCCCCCCCTTTGAGCCTGCAGCTTCAGTTGACTTAAAGTATTTGTCTTGGAAAACTGCCTTCTTGATTGCCATTACCTCAGCTAGAAGGGTATCGGAGCTTCAGGCCCTTTGTTCCAAACTTCTGTATCTTGTCTTCCATAAAGACAGAGTTTCCCTCAGGACTAATCCCTCTTTTAAACCTAAAGTGGCTTCCGAGGCTAACATCAACCAATCCATTAACCTGCCTGTCTTCTTCCCTAACTACCAGAACAAGGGGGAGTACAGACTCCAGTCATTAGATGTGCATAGACAGTTGCGCTTATATTTGCATAGAACGGCTGCCTCTCGAAAATCAGAGCAGCTCTTTTTTTCCTTTGCTAAGCCATCTTTGGGTATACCAGTGATGAATGTAACTCTAGCTAGGTGGATTTCTCAATGCATCTTGCTCACGTACAAAATCTCTGGTCGACCTGAGCCTGTGGGGGTTCGTGCACATTCTACCCACTCTGTGGCTACCTCTGCTGCTTTTTGGTCAGGGGTGCCCTTGGATGACATTTGTTCTGCGGCCACCTGGGCTTCCTCTCATACATTTATTACACATTATAAGTTGGATTTGATATCCAGGAGGAGGGCATGTTTTGGCTCTGCAGTGCTCCGGAATATCCTTCCATGAGGACCTCCCAAGTTTTAGGTAGCTGGGGACTCTGTCCCACAGGTTGCTGATCAAATGAAGTTAACTACTTCAGATAAAGAAGTTATGGACTCACCATAACGTTCCATCTGAGTAGGTAACTTCATTTGTCAGCTACCGACCCCCCCTCCGTCCCCCTAACCTGTAGTTTGTCACCTGAATGATCGTTGTTTCACTCTTAGTTGGTATCAGGTTAGGATGTTCAGGTGGTTTGTTTCTTGGTATTTTGTGCTTATAGGGCAAACTTGATCTGAGGACTGGGGGGGAGGTAGCAGGGTATTGTGGGTAAGGGGAGGAGCTTGGAGCTCGGATCTCTAGCTTGGAAAGCTGCCAGCTCGGATCCGAATCAGATCTGATTCCCACAGGTTGCTGACAAATGAAGTTACCTACTCAGATGGAACGTTATGGTGAGTACATAACTTCTTTTTTTAGTTCATTTTTAAAGTGTTAGGTGTGGAAGATCGAACGTAAGTCAAGGGGAAGTTTGTTCCAAGCATGGCAAGGGAGTGTTTGTAGAGTAGTTTGCCTACTGACCTTTTTGGGTGGTAGATATCAAGTAATTGTTGGTTAGAAGTACGGAGGGTCCGGGATGGAGATTAAGGAAGATAGAGATGGGCAGAAGGAGGGTTTATAAAGAATAGAGTGTAGCATATGAAATTGATAAGATAGCAGAAATTGGGGAAGTTCAAGCCATTGAAGAGAGTTTAAAGAAATGCAGTGGTGTGAGTTGTATGGGGAGTTGGTAATGAATCTGGCTATTTTATGGTAAGTCTGTTGGAGTTTGTTTAGAGTGAAGGCCTGGATATTGGTAAGAACTGAGGTGGCATATAAGAGGGAGGGGAGGAGGAGTGCCTGGCCCAGGGTAAGTCTAGATTCAGGGGTTAGGAATATTTTGTTCTGATGTAGCAGACCTAGTTTCTGGTTTTTTTTTTTTTGTTTTTTTTTTTAATACATTGGAGTATGTGTAGGTTGAACTTTAGTTCATCATCGATAATGACCCCTAGGAGTTTTCTGTGGGTGTTAGGTTGGATAGTTGTATTGTTAGAAGATGTAATAAAAAAGGAGGCTTTGTGATGAGAAAGTGAACATGGAAGGAGAAGTACGAGTTTGGTCTTTTTGGGATTTAGGATCAATAGGTTGTGAGAGAGCCATTGTTCAGTGGATAGTAGGACCTGTTGGGTCAGGGAGTGTAGTTCAGGAATGTTATTTGAGATGGATAAAAGTGTGGAGTCGTCGGCATACTGAATAAGGGAGGATTCTTCGCATGAGGTGTAAAGATCATTGGTGAAAATGTTAAACAAAAGGGGTCCCAAGATGGAGCCTTGGAGAACACCAGTGGAGATGGGAAGGAAAGGTGAGGAGGATGAGAGCCATTTGACAGATTGTTCCCTGCCAGATAGTTAACTATTAAACAAGGCAAGTGCGGAGGGGGATAGGTGGAAATTTGTGAGTTTGGATAGTAGTAGAGGATGAGCGACAGTATCAAAGGCTTTGTAGAGATCTAGGAAGAGACAGGAAATGAGTTTATTGTTGTCTCGGGCCTCTGCAATGATATCAGTGAAGGAGAGGAGGGCAGTGCTGGTTCTGTGGTTAGGATGAAATCCATGTTGGGTAGGGGTAAGTAAGTGGTTTGTGAGGGGGTGATTGAGAAGCTGTAATATCTTGGAGGGGGCAGAATGGCAATGGGTCGGTAGTTTGAGGGGTCAGTGGAGTTTCCACCTTTATGAAGAGGGATAGTGAAGAAAGATTTCCAAAGGATGGAGACAGTTGATTCCAGAATAGATTGATTAATTAGTATAGATATAGGATAGGCAATTGAGTTAGCAGCAAGTTTGAGGAATGTAGGAGATAGATTGTCAGTGGAAGGAGAGCAAAGTTTTAGTTTGAATAGTAGAGATTTGATGTAAGTAATGGGAACTGGCTCAAAAGAAAACAAAGTTGTGTTAGTGGGACTTGGAGGGGTGGGTGTCGATGTAGAGTTTGGCTTAGAGTTTACCAGATTTTGGATGGAAGAGATAAAGTGTTTATTCAGGATGGTAGCTGTTTTCTGAGAGGAGGAGTTAGGGTATGGGGAGGGATTAGAGGGCTTTCCAGGATAGAGGATGTTGTTGAGAGTTGACCAAAATTTTCGAGGATTGGATTTGTTGTTAAGCTGAGCAGAGCTGGAGTATAACTTTTTGTCATTAGTTGTATTTTTTTTTGCAAGGTTCCTCAGTTGCCTATATTTTTGAAGAAAGGGTGGTGGTTTAGTTTTAGTCCAGGTTTTCCAAGCATGATCTCTTTGTTTCACAAGGGACCTAGTCTCTTTGGAGAGCCAGGGAGCATGGTTTGATTTTACTCTGATCTTCCTAGAGGGAGCTAAGGAGTTTAGAGTATTCATGAAGATGTTATTGAAAGTGCTTACAGCATCGTTTAGGGGGAGGTGTTTTAGGATGGACCAATCTATGTTGTGGAGAATGGAGTTAAATTGGGATGCATTGAAAGTCTTTGATAAGTTGGGGTTTAGGAATATGGGAGTAGTGTCTTAAAATGGTGGTAGGGAGATGATCACTGAGGGAGTCAGGTAAGGTGGTGGGATTGTGATATTGGTGGGGGGAATTGGTAAGGATTCAGTCTATGATGGAGCTGGAACTGGAATTTTTATGGAAGCGAGTGGGAGATGTTATAAGTTGGTGGAAGCTGTGTAGGTGGATACTGAGTTGGGGGGAGTCAGTTGTGAGTTTGGACCAATCAATGTTGACATCACCAAGGATAAGTGTCTCATATGGTATGTTGTGGGAGAACCAGGATAGGATGTTTTCAACAATGGGCAGATTGTTACCAGGAGGAAGGTAGATAGAGGCAATTGCAAGTTTGTTGTGGGGATTCAGATGGCAGTTAAGGATGATGTTTTCAGCTGGGAGGAAGTCAAGAATTGGGGAAGGGTATGGTGAGAGGTTAAGGTTGTTTGAGTAGAGGATGGCCACGCCACCACCTTTTTTTACAGGTCTGTCAGATCGGAAAATATTCTAACCTGGTGGGAGTATTTCACTATTTCAGATTTGTGGCTTGAGCCAGGTTTCAGATAGGGAGAGGATGTGAGGGGTATTGAGAGCTATCCATGAGTGCAGCTCAGTGACTTTATTTGCTAGACTGAAAATATTCAATGAGTAAATAGTTAAGTATTTGGATGGAGATGATTGTTGTGACTGAGGTTGGTGACTGTTAGAGGAGTAAAATGGGGGCAGTGTAGAGGTAGTTTTGGGGAGAGAAGAGGGGCCAGGGCTGGGATGGATATCTCCAGAACAAAGTAGGTTTTTAGTGAGGAGAGAGTGTGTAGTAGATGCTAGATGGAGTTTGTATAGTTTTGACTTAGCTTTGTGGGAAGGTTTAAAAACCTCTATTATGGATAGTTTATATAGACTTGAGGTAGAGGTAGTAAAGAGATTAGGGGAGATAGGAAAATATGAAGTAGTTGGATATATGTTGTATGAGTGAGAAGTTGGTGAACATAGGAGTGGGTCAGAGAGACTGGAGTGGTAAGAGGTGGAGATAGAGAGAATAAGGAGTAGTGTAGAAGATATTAGAAAATAATACATGTTTGAATAAAATATGGTCAGATAGAGTAGGTAGAGACAGTGGTACAGAGGAAGTGGTGTTGACAAGATTGACAGATTGTGGCAATAGGCAGGAAGTGGAATTGTAGTGGCTAGTGGGACAGGAAGGAGAGGGATAGTTGGGTATAAAGGTAGTTGTAATGGGGTGGGTGGGAATGGGGGTAGGGTAGGGGAGCGAAGTGAGCCCGAGTGTAGCTAGCACCCTGGTCAAGATGAAGTCATAGAAACAATCAGAAAACGATAGTGAAAAACTAGCTTGAGAGACAAGGATATAAAGTTTCTAAAGGTATAGTCACCAGAAATAAAATAAAAATAAAATAAAATAAGTCACGCTGCTTTGCTAGAGACGGCTTGCACCTGTCACCCTTAGGCTTTCGAATACTGGCCAAGGCTCTTGCCACCCCATAGTGCCTTTTTTAGGCAAGGCTCAAAAGACAAACCCACCGCTGTAAATGGCACAAGTAGCAAAAAACTGAGGGTAATGCTACTCAATGGCATAAGTCTAAACCGCAAAATGCATGCACTTGAGGCACTCCTCAGTATGGAGAAAATCGATACATGTGCAGTAACAGAAACCTGATTTAAGGCTCCAGAGAGCACCCCAGCACTACCAGGCTACAACTCATGCCATACATTTTGGCCACAGAACCCAAACCTAAATACAAAAGGCGGAGGAGTATCCATATTCATCAAGGATACCCACACCTCCAGGTTAGTGGCACAGCATGATGCTTCAGACATCATCCACGTGCAACTAACAACAGGCAAAACTGCAGTTCAAATTGCAGCTTGCTACAGATCACCCACCATGTCCCAGGACCCCCATTCCACGTTTCTGGAAACACTGGGAAACATAAAGGTCCTACCAAACACCCTAATATTGGGTGATTTCAAGTTACCCAAACATTAACTGGGAGAACTACTCAAGTACTAACTCCCGTGCCCAACATTTCTTAAAATTTATAAACTCAAACACCCTGGTTCAACTGGTCAACACTCCCACCAGAGGTGACAACATATTGGGACCTGGTCATCACCAACATGGGCGACTGGTATTCCATACCGGAGGTCAACCCCTCGCTGGTTAGATCTGACCATGAACAAATCACTTTGGATATCCACATTCCACCCCACACCCGGACAAGAAAACCACCCTGAAAAACTTTTCAAAAGCAAATGTTACTTAAGACCGAGGTGGAAAGTTTCAAAGCCCCCATGCTGAAGGATAATGCTGTCCAAACTGCAAAATCCTTTACTGATGCATTCTACGGGCACCTACAAGAATGCATGGATCAGGCCATCCCAAGCAAAACCAAGACTCACTCCTCCAAGAAAAGGAAACCAGTCTGGTGGACTCCTGCTATAAACAAGCTATACAATAGAAGGAGGAAACTAGTACAGAAAAGAGTAAAATCCCAAGAAGGGAAGACATCCCTGATCAGTATCAGCAAGAAACTACGATCCCTCATAAAATCATCCAAGGCGAGCTTTGAAAGAAAGCTTGCCAAGGACTCCAAAGATAACCACAAGGCATTCTTTCGCTATATCAAGAATCTAAGTGGTAATGCTCAGTTCTGCTCAGAGTTAGTGCAGAATGGCACAAAATACACTGAACCGACCGATATTGCCAACATCCTGGCAGACAGGTTCAGTGCAAATTTCACCCCCCTCTCTCCCCCAAAAGGGCCCATAACCATACCAGAAGAATGTAGAGTCCCTGAAATCACAGACACTCAGGTTAAAACAGCAATGTCTTGAGAGTGTTGACTTTGTGAATTACAGTTAATTATAGCAGTATCCAAATCTGTATAGTAAATATACATTTGCTTTTATGAGTATGTCATGGCTCAGATGTAGTATAGAGTACTGTATATGACATAACTTGCCGTGTCTGAATAGTTTTACCTCATTTTGTCTGTCTGTGTAGCTTTTGTCTTTAGTACATTTTATCCATACAAGTATACTGTGTAGGAGCAGTAACATAACATAACCTTTGGTTTGTTAGTGTGTTTTTGTAAACATGTAGCTCTGCTGACTGTTTTAGTCTTAATATGATTTGGCTTTAGAAGTGTGTTTTAAGTAGAATATAAAACAAATTCTGTAAACTGAAGCAGTACTAGCAGGAATAAAGTGATTGAAGTCTGCTCTTCAAAATTTTCCTTAGAACTAGCCATTTTTTTAGTTTTAGCACTAAAATCTGTTTCTTTGAGCTCAGCACTTGTTCAGAACTTGTTGTAAGCAGTAAATAAGCTACAGATTACTACAGCACTCAACTTGCCTCCCTTGTCTAGAGAAAAACAGTTTTTAGTACTTAATAAATAAGCGCACCTATCCAGGCATGTCTAAGGGTCAGCTCCCATTTTTTTCTCCTGTCTACCTGATGAATCTGGGCATCTTGGGGCAATGCAGCAATTGCCTCATGTACACAGACAACCCTCTCCTCCTACCACACAACACTACAACCTGTGAGAGATGCACTTTTATAGCCAAACTGGAAGCAAAGCTGTCTTCACCCAAGACTGGACTAGACAGTCAAGAGGAGAAGGTAAACACTTGCACCACACCACACTCATCACATAGTCCCTCAAAACCTACACCACCAAAACACACACATAGAAACATGAAACACACACCTACATTCACGGAGGCTCTAAATAAATATCTGCTCAAGCAACAGTGACCTCCAAAGCAGAAATGCAAGCAACCTTCACCCCCCCCAACACAACCCAAATGACACATAGCCCACAAACTCAGTGTTCCACTCAACCACACCCCATAAGGCATAACAACGTACCCAACACTCTAGCCATAGGTGACTCTATAGTCAGGCACACTGATGTTCCACTCACCAGACTAACCAAAGACAGCTGCCTGTCGGGTGCCAGGGTCCACCACATAACCCATGCACTCAGGTCACTCCACAACAAGTACAAATATGACTCTGTCATTATCCATGTTGGTGTGAATGACCTGAGGCACTCCCTGGACTACATGAAAAGAGACATGGAGGAGCTCTCTGATCTTGTAGCCCAGGCAGGTATGACACTAGTCCTGAGTAGCATCCTGCTATCACCCAAAATGATACCACATTACAAGGACAAAATGATTGACTTCAACAATTGGCTAAGCTTCTGGTGTCATTCTAAGGGGATCAAGTATCTGTCTGCCTGGGATGACATGATCGATAGATCACGATACTTTGCCAGAGATGGCCTGCACCTATCGCCCTTGGGGTTCTGGATACTGGCTAAGGCTCTTGCCATCCCTATAGTGCCTTTTTTAGGCAAGGTTCAAATGACAAACTCACCACCTTAACAGGTACAAGCAAGCAAAATCTGAGGGTAATGCTATTCAGTGCTAGAAGTCTAAACCTCAAAATGCATTCACTCGAGGCACTCCTTAAAATGGAGAACATCAACATCTGTGCAGTGACAGAGACCTGGTTCAAGGCTCCAGAGAGCACCCCTGCATTACCAGGCTATAATTCATACCACACCTTTCAGCCACCTAACCTGGACCGAAACACTAAAGGCGTAGGCATGTCCATATTCATTAAGGATATCCACACCTCCAGGCTAGTTGTTCAACATAATGCATCCGAGATTATCCAAGTGCAACTAACTCTGGGCAAGACCGCAATCCAAATTGTAACTTGCTACAGATCCCCCACCATGCCCCAGGATTCCCACTCCTCATTTCTTGATACACTGGAAAATATTAGGGTACAACCCAACACCCTAATAATGGGCAATTTCAACTACCCCACCATTAACTGGGGAAAACTACTCATGTACCAACTCTTTTGCTCAACGTTTTCTGGAATTCATAAATTCCAAAGCTTTGGATCAACTTATCCACAGCCCAACCAGGGGCAGCAATATCCTAGACCTGGTCATTACCAACATGGGCGACCAGTGTTCCACACCAGAGGTCAGCTCCTCATTGATCAGATCCGACCACAAGCTAATCACCCTAGACATCCACATCCCACCCCCACCCCCATTAAGGAAACCACCGTAAGAAATTTCTCCAAAAACCAACTTCACGCTTCTTAAGACAGAAGTAGCAAACTTCACAACACCTATGCAGATGGACAATAGAGGTAGGACGACTGAATCCTACACAAATGCACATTATAAGCGCTTATACGAGTGCATGGATCGTGCTATCCTCCAAAAAAAGGAAGCCAATTTGGTGGTCCCCTGCCATAAACAAACTCTACAACAGAAGAAAGAAACTGTTGCAAAGAAGACTAAAATCCCATGATTGGAGGAACTCCCTGGTTAGCCTCAGTAAGAAGCTGAGATCCCTCATAAAATCCTTCAAAAGCTAGTTACGAAAACAAAATCGCCACTGATTCTAGACAACCACAAAGTATTCTATAGCTATGTCAAGAATCACAATGGCAACACTCAGATCTGCTCTGAGTTACAGCACAATGGCACTAAATATACAGCACCAACTGATATTGCCAACATCCTGGCAGATAGGTTCAGTGCTAACTTTAGCACCCTGTCACCCCCTAAATGGCCCATCTCTATACCGGAAGAATGCAAAGTTCCTGTAATCACGGCTGCACAGGTAAAAACCACACTCTCCAAAGCCAAGAACACAGCATCCGTGGAATCTGACAACATCCCAGGCTGCATTCTATACGTACTGCAGAATGAACTGGCACCCCACCTAAGCACCATGTTCAATCATAGCCTCACCTCAAGCTTTGTGCCCACTGAATGGCGCACAGTGATGGTTATCCCACTCCACAAAGGGGGAGCCACCACAGACCCTGGGAACTACTGGCCCCATTAATCTAAACAGCCTGGTCTGCAAGGCCATGAAACGTATCATCATAGATCTTATACACAAAGATATTGGTAATCTCCAAACTCTGGACCCCACCCAATTCGGGTTTGTAAAAGGCAGATCATGTCTCCTAAACCTGATAGACTTCTTTGAAGCAGTCGCCAAAGCCGTAGACGAGGGTAAAGTGGTTCACACAGCCTGTCTAGATCTCGTCAAGGCTTTTAACACCATCTCCCACTCTGGAATTATAGATAAACTCACTAAACTAGGTATAAATCCCTATGTCACAAGATGGGTTGCCAACTGGCTCACTGACAGAACCCACACTGTGAGAGTAGCAGACTCCAAATCCGACTTCAGACCAGTGAGAAGTGGAGTTAACACATGGTTCAGTCCTGGGTCGTCCTCCTGTTTGGTATCTACTTTTCTGAAGTACAGGCTAACACAGAAGGTCTTTGGCTAACAAAGTTCTTAGATGACTGCAAACTAGGAGCCATAATCAAAACTCCTAACGATGTGGACATCCTACAAAAGGGCCTCGCTGAGACAGATGCCTGGTGTCAAAGCCATGGCCTCAAGTTCAATGCCAAAAAGTACATTGTCATCCCATTTGGTAAAAACTCTGTACCCATGAACTACCACATAGGTGGCAGTCTACTTAACACCGAAAGTGTGATGAGACCTTGGGACACAGGTGGACAATAGTCTCTACTTTGATAATCACATTGCCACAGTAGTCAGGAAATCCTTCTACGTGGCACATCTCATCACAAAAGATTTCTCATCTAGGAAAAAAGAGGTCATTGTTCCCCTCTACTTGTCACTCATTAGACCCATTGGAGAGTACAACGCCCCTTTTGGTATGTACCTCACAAGACATCTACAACAACTGGAAAGGCCACAGAAATACCTCCCAAAGAGGATTACTGGTCTCAAACAGATGCCCTACGCAGACAGTCTCAACAAACTCCAGCTTTACTCCGTCGCATATCACCTACTCAGAGGTGATCTCTGCCTAACATACAAAGTTATGTCAAACCCAGAGCTGTTGAACATGCTCCACTTAAAGAAATCCCAATCATTCTGAGCTACACACTCTAGGGACCTAAACCTTGTCACTACAATAAACAGAACATGCAGGAGATGGATTCCTGTCCCAGAGACTTCCCATACTCTGGAACAAACTACCTATCTATAGCAAACAAAGCTCCTCATTAGCACTCTTCACAGAAAATCTTGATGATTGGATGGGAAATAGGAAATTCACCCCGGGGATCACCTCTGTGGCTCTGCTCGACAGGGGCACAGGAAAATGTTTTTCTTCATTGGCGAAAGCCAGGGTACCCTTTTGGCTAGGCTTATATAGGCCCTAAGGCCAATAGCCTAGTACCTACCTATGAACTGCAGATTACTGCAGGCTGCTTTATGTTTTCTAAAGTTTCATTTATGTTTTAAGTTCAGACCTTAGAAATGGGTAATTTTATAGCCTTCACCAAGAATAGGCATGGTAGGTGTCCAAAAGTCCAACCACCCCACCCATCCCGGGATGGTAACTATGGCCCCTCCCTTCCGCTCCGTCAGTTTCCTCAGCCGCTACTTGAACCCAGGTCGTAGTCAGGACTTTATCCTTTTATGTCATTGGAGTGGCTGTAGCCATCTGTATTGACAGAAATGCTTGCTTTAAAGTTAAGATTGCTCTGTTTGTATTGGAATGCTTCCTGGATTAAGCACTGAGAATAAAAGGAGTCTATTTTCCGAAAAGTGAGACATCCAAAAGTCTAGTACTTAGGGATCTTCCTGTTGCTGATTTTATATAGGAAACTGCATCTCCTTCAAGAAATTGTGGAACATCACCATGACAAACCCAACTCAAAGTGTAAATAATGGTTTGCAGAGTAGAAAATAAAAGTGAGAAGCAACAGAAGCTTATTTCTAAGTCTGTGTATGAGGGTATCAGAAATAAAATGTAGCAGCACATCTCCTCTCCCAAGCATCAGAATCGCAAAGACAGTAGTTGCCTAAAGAGTACTTCAGAGTATTTGGAGACCAAGACCAAAACCAATATTTATGAAGAACTTTATTTTCCGATTTATTGTACTGCTTATTTCCAGTACACTTAACATAATTCAGGGTGAGGCAGTGTTAATATTGCAGTAACCAACACATTTAGTACAGCCAAATATGTAGTTAACAATACATGAATACTGGTACAGAATTAAAACAGATAAGTTAAATTAATAAATAAAACTAACATAGTGCAACAAATTATATCAAACAAACCACCATTTAAAATATGCAGTCTGCTACTTGTATATCAAATATCCCAAAATCCAGGACATAGTAACAGGGTATCTTTGGCAGTTTGATCAGTAAATTAAATAGGTTTCAGTCCCTCCTGGACGATACAATGGTAAAACAGAGCATAAATGATCCAAGATGAACTAGCATCTCAAAAATAATAACATGATGGCAAAAATAAAAGAACGTCCTGTATAATAACCTCTAAAACACTTCTTGAAACAACTGCCATTGCACTTGTTAGAACATTGCTAAATGTCTTCAGACATCATTTCCAAAAGAGCCAACAGAGCAAATGACAAATGCTGAATCCCATGACAAATGCCGAATCCCTTAAAACCAAGCAGACTGTACACAAAATAGTCAGCTGGAAAATAGACTGCAAGAAACCAGCTACAAGGAGCAACAATGCACACTAAGCCCCAGTCAGCAGACCAGTAAACCCAACATAGAAGCTTCCAATTTTCACAAACTATAAACAGTCAGATAGTCCAGCAACAATAAATCTAGTGTCCACAGTGAAGCATAAAATAATGTGGGCTCCATACACTATAACAACATAAAATAAACATCCAGGTTTCTTTCACATGCAGGCATGTCCTGCCATCTTCTGACATGCACAAAGTTAGCAAACATCTTAAGATTTACCAAGTGTTCTGAAATGTCCTAGGGATAATTGCAAGAATATATGTTGGACTTTTGTTCTTAAAGTGTAACATTTGGCAGTAGTTCCATTCTGTGTGTCATTAGGTATGCCTGCCTGATGAAATAAAAAAATAACCTGAAAGTAACAGTCAAACCCAAATGTTTGTGCTCCGAACCATATAAGTGGATAAGTCATTTGACTTAGTTTAAACTTTTAATACTTGTATGCTACTGCCATACTGAAGGCTGTGACATTAAGGTATTCACAAATGTTTCAGAAGACAAAGTGAATAGTTTTGATACAGTGTGGTCGAGGTCTGAGGTTATTGAAGGTGGATCATGCCTTTCTTTTGCCGTCCTAATTGAAGATTTAGTTTCTGTAAGAAAATATAGCCTTTTAGATGTTTGAAAGCAGTTAACAACAGCTCTTTGAATAAATAAGTCTTAAATGCAGGCATAGAAGACAAATTTGGATTCCAGTTCTTCAGTGGGTGGATATAGTCATAGACTCTGTTGTTGGATAATTACTGCTTGGACCATGTAGTCTGCCCTCTCTATTACTTGTCGATTTAGCTGATAACACCACAATGCTTAAGAATAGTCTTCTGTCTGTCTCATGCATATTTCAACCTTGACACTGTTTTCATCTTTGCATCCTGTTCAGAAACAATTTTACCATCCATCGCCCTTTCTTAGAAGTAATAATACTTCATATCTTCTCAGACCCTTCTGTTTTTTATCTTCAAACTGTGTTGTTATGCTGTTTTTGCAAGTATTTATTTACTTTTGAAATCTGGTCCCATTTTTTTTTTTTATAATTTCGCCTTCTGTTTAATGTTTTAATGCCAAGACAGGAAGTTATTTTCTTGCTCCTACTGCCTGTGATCCATCAACCCTCATGTTGAACAGTTGGCTCATTTGTCCAACTCCCCAAGGCAAGCACCAGCCATGGGAAGCCATCATCCAGGCATCCCATGAAGGATTTCTGTGACCAGTGTGTATGTCAGACAGTGCTGTCCAGTGAGCATTTACCTTGCTGCTCTTGCCAGGTCACAGCTGCAGCACATATTTTTTAGCTTGCACTTCTCCACCATGTCCAATTGCTCCTGATGAGCACCCAAGTACTGCTAGTATTCATAGCCTCCCTCATGTCTGTATAGCAATGGGACTAGCTGTATTCCTTCCTCAAGGATGTGCAAACCATTTTGTGGCTGCTCACTCTCATCCTCTCTGTCCAACTTTTTCCATTTGCCAAACTACTAACTGAACTCACTTTTTCTGGGTCATACTTGGGATTTTATCCCTTTCTGCCATGGAAGAAGGCTTAATATTGTTACTTCAGTCTTTGATAATTGCCTCATTTTGTAGTCTGTATGGACTATACCTGTACTGGTAGCATGTTAAACTATGCTTGGAAATTCTTTTTTTTATTAGCCCAGTTGCTGCACTATGTCCAGAACTCTTTACGTCTGATTTTCCTACATTGCTGTAGTTTCTTCTTGCATGGCTTGATGTTTTATAATTTTATGCCTCTGCACACAGGGCACCCTAGGTTCTAGGTGTGACTGTTTCAGTAATCAAAACTGCTTTTGTACTTTTTTGTCATCTACAGTATCTGGTTTTGTTGCTTGTACCTTTTTTAACAGTTGGTATTTGAAGGTCTTTGTGATCATTCAGTAATTCTTTGTGGTCTTTGTTTCCAGTGCTTTTTATCTACTTGCTATATTATAATCTTTGCAGAACCTTGAGTGTAACAGTTGTGACACCTTATTGAGCCTTTTAGTATATACACCTTCAGCCACAAGTATATCACAGTTATCAACATGATACAACAGTTTCTAACTTTGTACCACAGAACCTACATTTGTCTGTCAATGTATTTTGTGAACCAGCTTCTACTCAGTCTTTTGTTTCCCTTTTCTTTACTGCTTTTATCCTTTGTGTATTCTTAAGGTTTTCAGAAAAGCATGCAATACTTCCTATCAATCTTGTCAACTGTTTGTGTACAAGGATAATTACTTCTCATTTTTTGGAAGTATTGATTTTTTTGTATGCATTCTGGTATTGTAGTAGCTTTCTTTGCAGCATCCTCTTATTGCTTGCATTTTAAGTCGTATGGTTTCACTGTACTAGATTTTCGTTTTGTTTTGCTTGTGTGCTACTTCCCTCTCTTTGTTACTTCTTTCATGGGCTTTTGCTTTGCTGGTACTTTATTATACATCTTTGCTTCAAATTTAAGTAACTATGTTTTAGCATGTCTGCATTATAATGTGCATAATGTCTTTTCTCAGCAGGTTGAAGGAGGAATGTAACAGAGTTGGGAATTACTGTCTGACAATATACACTCACAATGTAGTCTTTTTCTGGTGCAGAAAGCAGACGTTTTGTGTTTTATTTTGATAAGGATAGCCTTTTTCGGTATTCTTAGTGCTGTCACCATAACCATGTGACATCACAGGGGGTGAAGTGTTGAGATAGAATGAGTCTGTATCAGTGATACTGAGGTAATGTAGACTCTACAGTAGCTGTAGTAGATCACAGGCTAGTGTACTTTTGTGCTATCCACAGCTAAAGAAGATCCTTATTCTGTTAGGATATTTTTGTCAACCAGATATAAACTATTTTTTTCTTTAAATAAAAAAATACCTTATTTAATTACCTTCACTGCAGTGCTCTAGTTATCCTGTCATGCATAGCCAAGGTGGCATATAGACTGTGCCCTTATCTCTGCGCTAGAATGTAGGATGCAGGTAGTCTTTTACTCTCATGACCATAATTATATCCTTCTCTAAGCCTAGGTATCAGGCTGCTCCTTTAACTCTTACACCATTAGCCTAGATTGCAGGTAGGCAAACCGTAAAATTTAACACTGTCCTACATCTATTCCTCAATTCTAAATGGTCTTCCTTGGCTATTGGTTTACAGTATTTTCCCTTGTAGTAACCAGCTTGATGAACATACCTTGTCCAAGATTAAGGGTCACTGCCACTCTCAGTACCCCCTCCCCCCCCAGAATCTGTGGGGCTCTGCAGCCCTTCATTTCATAACAAATTCTTACCAACCTTTTATCTTAGTAACCTCATTCTTTTCATAAGCGTAGATGGCAGATAGGCTTCTTCTTCAGCTATTGTTCTATAACCTCTTCAAATTTTCATCCATGATATTGATTATTTTAGCTTTCTTCAAACCACTATAACCTTCTCTTTTTACATTCACTCACTTCCCTTCTTTTCACTTAATGTGAGTACCACAATTTCCTTACAGTTGTGGTTGCAGTTTGTTTCTTGTTTTGCTTTAGTCCCTCATATAACCTGGGTCACAGATGGGCCTACATGCTAAGCTAGTAGCATACTTTTACTTCTTCTCACACTTTTTATCTTAACTCTTATCTGTTTATTTACTTAATCCAGGCAGTCTGAAAGCTAACTCATAATAATGCCTGTATGCAGTGTGACGATAGGAGGTACTGCTAACACAGCTAGCTGGAATTTTGTAAATAATTATATATGTCATGTGTAAATATCAAACTGATTTGTACAAGATGCGTGTGTTACAAATGTATTAGAACTGTATGTCATGTGTATATCAAACTGATTTGTACAGATGTTTGTGTTGAAAAGGTGGTTGCAAAGTGCTTGTGTTTGAAATGCATCCACAGTGTGTCCAACTGGAGAGAACAGAAATGTACACGCACTATTGTAACTGTTTAAATGTATATGTTTTAATTTTTATTTATTTTATTTATTTTATTTTACATTTGTTGACCGGGATAGTCCAGCTGGATACATATCCGTTTTCAGTGGAGGCCCGGGGAGAAAAGCTCCAAGGAACAGAGGTACAAGAGCACATATTACAAACATTACAATGGAAATTGAACATTTAGTATAATACGTTAAATACACTTATGATATTGGAAAAGTTCCAAAGAATAGTGGTACAAGAGCAAATATTCCAAGCAATACAACAGAAATTAGACATTTAGTACAATAAGTTGGTACGCTTCTAATATTGGATTAGAACAATAAGTAAGTAAAAAAGATGGAATCCTAGGAAGAAAGGAGTTGGTAAGATAGATTGTAAAGGTTATAAGGTGACCCATTTGAGTTGGGTTACATAGTGGCTAGTCTAGGCCGTATGGGGTCATGGGCATGGGATATTAATCAGGGTTAGGGCATGGGCATAACCATTGGGTCTTTAGAAACGCTCGGAGGTGAATTTTAAATTGGTCCAGAGTGGTCAATTGTCTAAGGTTGCTTGGAAGGGCATTCCATAACTTGCCAATGGAATTGGCATAGAGAGCATCCCCTCCTGAGTTGTTAGGTTTGATGGTCAATACTTGACTAATTTTGGATGACCTAAGGGATGATAGATTTGAATAGGAGGTGAGAATGTTGTTTAGAGAGGGAGTTTTGTCAGGGTGTTTAATGATTTTGAATGCCTCGTAAGCTGGTTAAGTTTCAGAAGATTAGGCAATTCTAACCATCCTAGTGTTCTAAGGTTTAGGCAATGGTGGGTACGGTAGGGCATACCGGTGATAAATCTAGCTATGTGGTGATAGGCAGTGGATAGTTTATTAAGCTCTTTTTTGTGAAGAAAGGAGAATATAGGGGAGGCATATAGGAGGGTGGAGAGGAGGTGAGTTCTGGCAATGGTTAGCTTAGTGTGAGGGGTTAGGAATTTCTTTATCCTGTACATGGATCCGAGTTTCTTGTTCAGTGTTTTAGTGGTCAGATTCACGTGCATGTCAAATCTAAGTTTGTGGTCTATTGTCACCCCAAGTAGTTTGGTGTGGGAGACTGGATAGATTTTGGTGCCATTGTTAGCAGAGACAACAAAGATAGGAGTTTGGGTGCTGGGAAATTGTAGACTGGGAGGTATTGCTGGAGAAGGGAAGAATAAAAGTAATTTGGTTTTGGTTGGATTGAGTAGGAGTTTTAGGTCTGAGAACCATTTTTCTACTAATGAGAAGCAGATTTGGGTAGTAGCTTGAAGGTTGGTGAGAGAGACGTCAGAACAAATAAGGGTAGAGTCGTCTGCATATTGGATGCAGGTGGTATTGGGAAGGACTGAGTGTAAATCGTTAATAAAGAGAGAGAAAAGAAGGGGACCAAGGATAGATCCTTGGGGGACACCGATATTAGTGGGAAGAAGGTCTGAAATCCTATTATGGCACTGTACTGCTTGTTTTCTACCAGAGAGGTATGCGTTGAACCAACTAATGGTGGATTTGCTAAGGTTGAAGGTTTCAAGTGTGAGGAGAAGTTGTTTATGGTTAACCATATCAAAGGCTTTTGATAGGTCAAGAAAGAGCGCAGAGGAAATTAATTTGTTGTTCCGGTTGCAGTTAATTGAGTCAACAAAGGAGAGAAGAGCAGTGGTGGTGCTGTGATGTGGGCGAAAGCCGTGTTGGGAATTAGATAGGAGTTTGTTTTGGGTAAGGTGGGTGATAAGTTGCTTGTGAATGCAGCGTTCCATAATTTTGGATAGAGGGGACAGGATTGCAATGGGTCGATAATTAGATGGATCAGTGGAGGGACCTCCTTTGTGGAGAGGAATAATAAAGGAGGTTTTCCAGATAGAGGGGATCGAGGCTTCAGAGATTGAACGGTTAATAAGGATAGATACAGGGTAAGCAATGGCATCAGCTGCTATTTGCAAGTATTTTGCCGGAAGTAGGTCAGCCGCTAGGGTGGTTGGTTTAAGTTTTTTTAGAAGGGTACGGATATAGGAGGTAGAGGTGGGTGCTAAGTTGAAGGCAGGTTGATTAGGAACCTTGGGGGTGGTTGCGGCCGAGGGGGGGGAGGTGAGCTGACTGGCGAGGGACTGGATAGTCTCAGTAAAAAAAGAATTGAAAGAGTTTGCTATCTCACTTGGATCTTTATCCATAAGTGTTGCAGGTGTGGGGGTGGAAGATTTACCTGGATGGAGGAGTTGGTTGAAGCCAGCCCAAAATTTTTTAGGGTTGTGTTGATGCTTATCTTGGAGGTGATAGAAATATTGCTTTTTATCGGATGTAACAGCTGCTTTAGTTGAATTTCTAAGCTGAAGGAATTTGTTACGGTCTAGAGGGGTTTTAGTGGTTCTCCATTTGTTCCATGCCAGGTTTCTGAGTTTAATTTTATTTTTTGTGTCATTAGATAGCCAAGGTGCGTCGATCCCTGGTTCTAATGAGTCGTTTTGGGGCATGGGAGTCCAGTATTTTGAGGAAAGTGTCATTAAAATGGGATACACTTTCTTCTAAGGGAAGGGTTTTTAGGATAGACCAGTTGCATGCTTTAAGGTCAGCAAGAAATTGATCCGGGATGAAATTCTTGCTGTTCCTAACAAGTCTGGTTAGGGGGGGGTAAGTATTTGGGCATTTATGTTTTGTTATAAAGGTAATGAGGTGGTCACTAAGGTCATTGGGGAGGGTCCCCACGGAATAGTTGGAAGGGTCTTTGTTTGTAAGTATCCAGTCTATGGTACTATCTTTTTGTAGGGGATAGCCAATTCTAGTGGGAGAAAGAATAAGTTGGGAAAAACCATGTAAGTTAATAGGGAGAGGGTTAGGATGAGAGGAGTATAGAGACCAGTCAATGTTAACGTCTCCTAAAATTATTGTTTCTTGTGGGTAGAAGGTGGAAAGCCAGTTGAGGGTTTGTTCAAGGATTTCAGTGTTGCTCCCTGGGGGTAAGTAGGTGACTATGAGATTAATACTTTTTTGGTTATTTAGGCTTAGTTTTAGGGCAATCAATTCTTGGTTACGGAGAATTGGAGGTTGAAGGGGATGTCTGGTAATGTTCAAGGAGTTTTTGAATAAGACTGCTATTCCTCCACCCTTTCTTGTAACTCTATCTGCCCTGAGGATGTTATACCCAGGTGGGATGATTTCCTCATCCTTGGTGATAGGTTTGAGCCATGTTTCAGAAAGACACATGATGTCAGGGGAGTGAATTTCTAGCAGAGCATGAAGGTTGTGAACTTTGTTGTTGATGCTTCGTACATTGAGGTGAAGCATATGGAGTGAGCCTAATGGGCTTCTAGGAGTGCTACCGGAGTCTAGGCTTAGGTCACTGGAGGGGCCAGGGTTGGGGTGGATGTCACCGTCTCTAGTTATGGATCTTTTTAAATGGTCAAGTATTCTTTGGAGTTTAATTATTAGTATGAGATTATCTCTAGATGAGGATGATTTTGAGTAAGAGAGGGTGAGGTGGAAGCAGTAGAGATTGTTGTTAGAAGTTGGGTAAAAAGAGGGATGAATACAATTGAGGGTGACATTGGAGTATAGGGAGGTTTGGCTGTTGGGAAGGTAGGCGTCTGCAGGGTTTAAGGTATCATAACTTGTTAGCAGGTAGGTTGAGATAAGTAGAAGCATTATAGGAGGGAGATTAGTATAAGAGTGTCCTGCCATGGTGTGGGGGGGTGAACTACCTTGTTACAACTAGTGAGCAGAGAGACTAGGAGACGGGTGGTGAGAGTGTTAATGAAGGAGTTATAAGGGCAAATAGGGGGGAGGTCCTTGAAGTAAAGTCAGCTGATGAGTGGGGGAGTGGTATTCAAGAGAGGGACTGTAGCGATTGGGTGGAGGGAAGGGGGATGGATCTAATGAGCAAATAAATGTAGAGGTAGTGGGGGCGTGTGGGAATAGGGGGCAGGATGGGGCGCTGAGCGAGCCCGAGCGTAGCGAGGGCGAAGCGGAGCGGGGATGACACCGCCAAGGATTTACCTTCTTCCAAAGGTAGCCACTTTAATAGAATGTAACAGCCTGTTTTTCTTAGTAAAGGGTCCACTGTTATAGTAGGCTTAAGTTAACAGATAGGAGGTAACTGTTGGTAGAATTCACAAAGCAGATGGCTTTCTGTTAAGCAGAAAGTTAGATTAGAAGAGACTAATCAAGTCCCAGATCTTTCCGTTGGTGCCTGACACAACTGACTGTACAAAATGCTGTGAGAAGGTAGATTGTTTTACCTAGTCAGGTTAGTTATATTGCTTAGCTAGCTGTGTGCATTCGCACAGGAGAGGGTCGTCTTAGGGCTGCCGTGTTGGATAGGTGCCACGCGTTACTTTAGGGTAAGGGGCTGGAATGCTGGTATTAAGCCTTTAAACTGGATATTCAGTTTCAATGCTTTTTTCACTTTCCATACCTCAATCACTGCTCCAACACCAGCAGGTATAAATACCAGCAAACTTGTCTGTTCATCCCACAGAAAAAGGAATATCACTACCGTACTGAAACAACGCCAAAGCACTGCTTTTGTTGACATTCCAACCATTGTCTTCTTTCTCTTCCAAAAGCTGATGTCATTTTTAAAGGCCAAAAAATCAAACAAAAGATGGAATGCTGCAACAAAGAAAGTCAGAGCCAGGAAATACAGATTTGTATCCACAAAGATCCCCTTCACTTCATCTGCATCTTTCTCTGTAAAACCGCAAAGCATCGACTTTAGCGAGTCCCTTCTCAACACCAACGACAGATAATGAAGGAACATCAATAAGAACACTACCGTTTCTTTTCATAACTAGAAATCAAGTTCTTTTTCGGTCTCTGTCCAGTGGCGGAGAACTGTGCACCATTTACATTTTTTGCCTAACCGAGTACCCCTCGATCACCTATTTACACTTAATCGAGGGAACGTATTTATGCCCGATTCAACTCGTTGACATAGCCACAACATCACAGACCATCCACAGTGAATCAACAACCGGCGGCTCGACAGCAGCCGATCCAGCTAGCACAGAAACTGCGCAGAACTTGCCCAGCTGATTGACAGAGGAAGGTTAACCTCAGTCCAGCAACCTTTAAAGTATATCTGAAATTAAATCACTTTACAGACTAGGCCATAAAGATGCTATCTCACAAGTTTCAGTGCAGCCAGAGAAACAAAGTGTGTACTAGGAAGCTTTCTGTATTGTCTTTGGGGTGAACGTATTACTACTCTGGAAGCATGGAGGTATGAAATTGCTTTATGACTTCCAGCACCTGCCACATATCTGAGCAAAAGCCCTTGTTTATGTATTTTTGCAGGTGGTGCTAAATCTTGCCATCATCCAGCAATGGGGGTTTGCATGGGAACTAGAAGTCAGGTGACCAGAAGTGATGTCATTCTGCAAGCTATCCCAGAAGTAATATTTTAGATATTATTTTGAGAAGTCTCTTAGTGAGATAGAGCATTCTCTATTCTGTCTTGGGCCTGACAAGAAGAATCATTCACTACATCATCTGTCTTGCTCTATTAAGTAAGTAGGGAATAGTAACTCTCTCAGATTCGGTCAGGAATATAGTGAAGCTTAGTTTAGATATTGTTTTTCTTTATTTGTCTGAGCCTGTCCTTGATGTTATTTTAAGTATTTCGTGTGATTTTGAACTCTGACGTCAGTGCAAATATATACTTAGTATTTTCTTGTTCTTTTATTATTTATTGTTAAATACATTTAAACCGTTCATTGTGGCTGATTTTTGGAGAGATATTTAAGTTTTGAGAGTACTTGCATATTTATTTGGTGACACTGTGTGGGCCACTCCTAATAGCCTTGCTCATGCACAAGCTACCATTTCTATTCATATTAATTTCACTTAGTATATTGGGTACCCTTAGAAGAGCCTTAAGGTAGGTGGCAGGGGTATCTGGTGGCAGTAGTAACTACTTTGTAGTCTGGGCAAGAAGAGGGCATAGCTATTATACCTGAGACAGCCTTTCCCCGTATGTGTGTTTGTGTGTGTGTGTGTGTGTGTGTGTGTGTGTGTGTGTGTGTGTGTGTGTGTGTGTGTGTGTGTGTGTGTGCCTGTGTGATCTCATAGAGAAGCTACTTGGGCAGGCACAGAGAGGTCAGCTGAGATCTCAACTCTATAGCTATACCAGTGGGGAATCTTATTGAGGATCTGGAGAAAGAGGGTGAAACCAGCCAAGGACTGACTGTGTTACCTGTGTGCTCTTAAGGGAAATTGTGCTTGATGCAGAGAGCTGCATCTGGAGATACTGTGTATGTACCTGTTATCCTCCCAGTGAACATCCCCCACTGGTGCCAATGATGAGGATTGATGCTCCTTGATTAGTGGCTCAGAGGTTGCAGGGCATCACATGCAAATTACCACACTCCAATTTAACTGTCTTACAATCCGCTGTCTGATAACATCATTATTTAGCCTGCTGCTTATTGATTTCAGATATTGTTTCTCTTTATTACCCATAATATAAAGCCACAAACCAAAACTATTCTTATTATATGCAAATAAGAATACCAGTTTTATTAAAAAAAAAAAAACAATCTCACTTATACCAGCAGGAGACAGTTCTGTCTCAAATCGTTCTTAGAAAAGTCTCCTACTAATCTAGTAAAACACAAAGGCTTTCTATCTAAACTATAGTATCTGCTATTAAAACTTGCTCATTTTAGCGACATTCAGACAAACCTTGGATCAGTTCACCCATATTCCCAAACAAGCAAAAATATAATAAATGGCATTAGAAATAAATACCTTGACACTGCATGTCCAAATGCTTGTAGTCTAAACAGTAATTGGATTAAATTGGAAGCTTGGTTGCTGTTATAAAAAACACATATTTTAGCTGTATATCAGAATCCTGGCTTTAAGATGATGAATGCCTCCCATCTTTTGTTTAGGACAGCATCCTCTACAGTGATAAATCACCAAGATTGGGATGTGCATAGGCAGATCTCTGCTAATAAAACAGGCATATCCATTTCTCTGAAGGATGCATCTAAATCTCTACCGATAACAAGATTCCCAGTTGGGTGCTCTTCCACATCATAGTGGGTGGCCTTAAACATCTGATGTTTGCATCACTGTATATTCACCCACCTTCTACAGTCTCTGCAATGCACATTACCATGCAAAATATGATCCCCAAGGGTGTCACTAACAGTACTGTCATTTTAGGTGACTTCATTGTAAATGCCACTGGGAGGGATGAAACCCCTCTAAACAGGATGTTGTAGCATTTCAGCCTAATCCAGTTATTGCACTCATTCACTTGACTTGATCCAAAAACTGGTAAAAGTTCCACTCTGGATGTAATTATGATAAATATGCAGCACAGGTACTTCCTCACTAAAATACTCCCAAACTCTCTTAGAGACCATTCACCAGTTATATCCATTTGGTCTTTTCTGTACACAACAAAACCTTCCACAGATAAAAAGGGAGCTCCTTTCCTAATGATAATCCACCACACCTTAACGAGCTGCTGAACTCATTAGATTTGTCCTATCTGTAACTCATGACTGACCCCCTCTGCTTCTCTAAAATTCTTTTTACTTGAGCTTACCACGCTACAGAATGCGCACTATTCCTTGTCATTAAAAGAAGGCTTAGAGAGCAAATTTGCTCATGGCTTAACAATGACATTAAAGACAAAATGAGGGCCAGGGACAATATCTGAAAAGCTTAGAAAAGGAATCCTCTTAATTATCAACTGCACATTAAAAAGAAAAAATAATCAACTTACCAATTACCGTCCCATAGCCCTACTTTCTCCCTTAGCAAAGATCATGGAAAAATGCATCCAGAGATAATTGTTTAGACCACCTAATCCAAAATAACTTACTTTCAAACTCTCAACATGGTTTCAGACCTTCCCACAGCATTACTGCTGCCCTCCTTTCCTTTACTGACTGTATTAACAAAAACCGTAACCTCAATATGCTTTCCTCTGCACTGTTTATAGATCTTTCTAAGGCATTCGATATGGTAAATCACCAGATGCTTATAAATATCCTCAAATCCCTGTCACTAGATGCACTAGCTATAACATGGTTCCAGTCCTACTTAGATAACAGACAACAGGCTGTACTTTGGCGTAACATTCTATCTACCCATTTGCCTGTTAACACTCGTGTTCCTCAATGGTCCATATTAGGACCTGTCCTGTTTTCTATATTTATCAACGACCTTCATCTAGCAATCCCCCAAGCTACATGCATACAATATGCAGATGATTCCACACTTATATGCTCAGCCACATCTATATCTGAACTTCACTCCCTTACCCAGAATGTGTTTAACACAGTTGAACAATGGTTTACACAGTGCTGTCTCCTTCTGAACCCCCAAAAAACTAAACTCCTCCTTTTTACTCCTACTTGTAAGTCCCCCCCCATAGACTTCACCAATAATGGTACTCTCATATCCCCAGATCCAACTACCAAACTACTAGGTATCACCATAGATAACAACCTTAACTTTGACACCCATATTAACAATACTCTAAAAGCTGTTAGTAGAAAACTAGGCTCTCTTTACGGTATCAAACCCTTCCACTCTCCTGCTGCTAGAATAACTGTTGCTCACACCCATCTAATTTCTACTCTCCTCTATGCCTCACCCATATATAATTCTTCTTCTTCTTCTTTCGGCTCTTCCCGGTTAGGGGTCGCCACAGCGGATCATCTGTCCGCTCATGATTGGCAGTGGAGTTTTACAGTGTCGAGTTGCCAGCCTGGCGCTCAACCTTCCACAGAAGGCACACACATGCACACACTCACACCTAGGGCCAATTTAGAGTGTCCAATCCACCTACTGCATGTCTTTGGGATGTGGGAGGAAACCCACGCGACCACAGGGAGGACATGCAGACTCCACAAAGAAGGCACCCCAGCCAAGAATGGAACCGGAGGACCTCTTGCTGTGAGGCAGCAACGCTAACCGATGCACCACCGTGGCCGCCCTCTCACCCATATATACTAATCTCTCTAAAAAAATGGAAAACTCCTACAATAACATAGCCAGATTTGCTACAGGTAACCCTTTCAGAACCCACCACTGTTTTAATCTAAAGCAGCTAGGATGGCTTGAATTACAAAATCAGCTTAAATTCCACCAACTGACCATTGCCAAAACCCTTTACCAACCTACCAATACCCCTATACTATCTACCCTCACTACCCCCTACAACAATCTAAAGACCTTACGATAATCACATAAATTTCTTGTAAATATTTGTAAATCAAGCAACAGGGCTGGCGACTCTCTTTTCTCTAATACTGTTGGAAAATCCTGGAACCTTCTTCCTAACGAACTTTCCTCTCTTCACTCTGTATCACTCTTTAAAACCAAATTGAAACTTTTCCTCAGAACACACTGGCTGTGCCCCTGTACTAAACCTGACTGATCAACTAGCTCTTCTTACTTGGTTCAACCTACCCTCCTTTTCTCAGTAATCAAGTTCCTTTTCTTAATAACAACCAACCTTGTCCTTCTATACTATTACTTACATCTTCAGAATCTCATTACGGAGACTTCTTTTACTAATATATTGTATAATTTCAGCTCCTACTTTTTCTTTATGACTACTTGTATACTAATATATTGTATAATTCAGCTGCCATCTTTTTCTTTATGATGTATTGCAACTACATTTTGTATTGTACTAATTGTATCTGTATATTTTGCACTATGTTATGAACGAATGACCTCTTTGATTATTCTCTGTACTGCACCTGCAATGTTCATTGTATGCATTAATTTTTGTATATGTGATTGTGTTTTGTTTCCTCAGAGCTTATCTCCCCGGGCCTCTACTGAAAATGGACATATCTAGTTAGACTAGCCCGGTCAACAAATGTATAATAAATAAAACTTCACCTAAATTTTCTAAATCTACATGAACACAGGGTGATCCATTCCCTTCAACTTTGTACCTGTTAGCCACCTATGCAGCAACCTTTCACTTTTCACAAATTACAGTTACACAAAGCAAATCCTTGCTATTCAAATGTAACAATACCTGGGCCAAGTTCTCTTCTCCTCATCCTTTCTTAAAACTTGCAGCTAAAAAATTGCTAAACTCCATAATCATATCTTTAACCTGTCTCTTATGTCAATAGCTGTTCCCCCCAACAAAGATATTTGAAAAGTTACTTTACAAACAACTGCTAAATCTCAATAATAGCTTATGGTCTGCTGTCAGATGCTAAGCATGACTTTCATAAAGCTTTCAGCCTTTTTCTGGACCTTTTAGTTGTTAGAGATACTACTTAGTCTCAGCAGGTCTTTTTGTAGATGCAACCAGGACATTGGAAACGGTTAAACATCACTTGCTTGTCAGTAAGCTTAAGTGTCTAAACTTTGGAAAAACACCATTCTCTGGTTCCAGAGTTACCTTCAAAACAGATTCTTCCAGGTATGTAACATCTCCCTTTCCTCTAATGGGCATACTGCACACATAGGTACCTCAAGGATCTAGGATCTAGGGCCACTACCTACTGTTGAGATCTACCAAATCTTAACCCAGTCATGAATGCAGATAACATGCTTCTCTTAAAAGCCAGTACAAACCTCAGTGACCTGCAAATTTAGCTACAAGATAAGTTCACTCAACTATGCAACTGGATTTACTCCAACTTGCTTGTAATCAACCCGGAGAAAAAACAGTGTTCACCACAAGAAGAAAACTAGCTGCAGTTCCACAACTTATAATAAATGATCATAATGGTAATACAATTTCCTATGTCACCAAACAAAAACACCTTTGCCAAATACTGGACCTAGCTCTGTCCTGTGCAACACACACAGATTAACAAATAAAGTCCTAGTTCAACCAAAATACTTGTTATAAAATTAGTCATCATCTTTTTCCAAACGCCCTATTAGCCATTGCCAAGAATGCTGTAATAAGTAGATTAGAATATGGGCTCCCCTTTTTCACTTTCCACTCTGTGCTTAATACCCATATAATTTAACTGACAGACAACAAAATCTGCAGATTTATCCTTCTAGGTGACCCGTGGCTTCACCATTGTAAGCTGTTTGAAAGCACTAATTGGCTTTCAGTAATTAACAGGGGCACTTTTCTAGTAAGCATTTTAATTTTCAGAGTGCTTAAAAGAAGGCTGCTGTCCACCTCTGAAAAACAGGACAACCCATATAAACCCCAAAGCCCACCAAGAGCTATTTTTCCCTTATTAAGCCATGATTCAAAACTGCATTTGGAGAAAAAGCTTTCTCAAGGCTGGGACTGGCAACCTTCGAACCGCTTGCCTACTGAAATCAAAAACCAAGACACTATTAAAGTCTTTAAAGTCTCTCTTAAAAAATGCCTCGTTCCTGCATCTACTACCATGATAGTGGTTAACAGTTAATGTTATTTATTTATACTTTAAAAATCATTGCAATTGTATTTATGCTCAAACAAAAGTATATGTTCTATAGCTTTTCTTAAATTTTCTGCTTTGCTGTGAGATTATTGCATTTATACTTGTGTGTTCTGTCTGCTGGATATGTTAAGTACTGTAACCTTCTCTGCCATGTTTTAAGACTGCTAATAATTTGATGTATGCACTGCTCTGTGTATCAGGTCAAGACTGAAAAGGGTCAGCAGACCAGCTCACTTGCCTGGTAAATAAATATAAATAAATAATTACAACTTAATACAGATACATACACTCATTCCATTAACATACCCTTTTACATTAATGCATGAAATTACTTTTTTTAATTCTCATAAAAAAATCTAGACATTGCTTTACCTTTTTTTCAGATGAAACTTAACATAGCAGTGCACACATCACTTTGTCACAGTATAAACTTGAATTCATCCTCTATCCAAAATAGAAGCAGCTAAACACCCAATATATCACAGCAACCAGTTTATTCGTTTAAGCGCTTTCGTCGGCCTTAAGCCTCAGACTTCAAGAAACACATTTAATGAACTTTGTAGAAGCTTAAATACCCTTCACCTTGTCACATGATAGCCACTCCCCTTAATAAATGAAATTAAATACAGTACTAATGATGTTATATTCTGTTATAAAAAACCTCCCTACTAATGAAACAACATTTTATTACATTAATATTAAAGTAGTGGTACATGGTACCCAAAATTAAAACCCATCCCAATAAGTGATATGAATGAACGAATGCATTATTTATAAATAAACATGTAAATGTGAATAATAACATCAGCTACTTGTAAAACCTAGAAAAATGTACAAAATTTGATGAAAAACTACTACACTTAGGAATGACAATGAATAGATAAAGAAGTATATTGCTGGTTAATTAGGGGAAATAAAAATAATGATTAAATGGTCACATCAATGGCTGATGAAAGTTCTTAAATGAATAAACTGGTTGCTGTGATATATTGGGTGTTGAGCCTGCTTCTGTTTTGGATATAGTTTGTTGATTTTTGTGCTTCTTGGTCTGTTTAATATGGAGTCAGGTGTGGACAACGATAATATCGCAGCAGGCTCTCTTTGTGAATTGAATTTGTCTATAGGGAGCCTGGCAGCACTTATACAGGTGCTGTCTGAACAGATAATGGATTTCGGCAGGAATTGGAGTGCCCTACCTACTACCTTTGGGCAAGCAAGTGGCTTACCAGGTTGTATCCATGACACGCTCGATAGTTCCATTCCCCCAGCTCAAGGAAGTCCCACCCCCGCCTCCTCACTTTCTTCGAGGATTAGCAATGGATGGCAAGAGGCAGGGGGCATTGCAAACGTAAATTTGGATACAGGCAACGGTTTGGCATCCTTCTCACTTTCCGAATGGATGAACGCTGGACTTTCAAGTGAGTTTAAGGATTTTGGTGTTACTAATAACAGCAACAATAATGCAGGAACTGTTGACAAACAGCTTGGATATCTCGAAAAGGAAATAAAATACAGAAAACTGCAAGTGGAGAATAACTATTTGCGAGAATGCCTACAAAGGGAGCATGTTCCCAAGGGTTTAAGGACATGGATATTCCCTACAGGTACTGATCCAAGGCATGGATTTTTATAAAGAGCTTATTGCCATGTTCAGTAGGCACGGTTGTGAATTAGTTGAACTCTTAATGAAGGAAAATGACAGGAAATTGACTTAAGAAAACTATTGATGACTGTGATGTGACACTTAGGAATTATTTCTGTTTTCCATTTAAAATGGATAAATATAGGGCAATTTTTGTTAATGTTGACAAATATGTAGAGGATTTGGTAAATAAAAAAAGTAAAAATTTGGACAGGGATAGGAAAGAATATGACACTGGGAAGGCGTATCCCCTATCTAGTGGGTTTAATAGAGTAAAGCAGGGGAATGTAAGGGACAATTTACATGAAGATGAGTATGTCAACCAAGATTTTAGGGGAGAAGCTGACAATGTTAATTCTGATGCTGCAGTCCCTTTAGAGGTTCCCCAGAGGAGGTCAGAATGCCTCCAGAATCGTACGAGCAAACTCACTCAGGACAGGGATGTGGAGAGCAATGGGACTGAACTACAGGAATTCATTCTCCATCAGGGGTCTTCCCAACAGGGAATGGGGGAGGGGGTGAACAACAGGTGGTGAATGACTTTGGTACCCAAATGTTAGCCCACATTGTTACTAACAGGGATGGTGATTTTAAAATATTTAATTTAAGTGATGTCAATGTTGATGCAAAATGGACTGAATTATTTCAAAAAGGGCTCAATTTTCTTCCTTCAAGCATGCCTTTTGTGGAAACTACGCTATTGGAGCTGAAAACCTTTGTGAGAAAACTTAATGTTAAAGTGTATTTTGACAATGAGTTAGGTTCTACTCATTTGATTCACTGTAAAAAAACAGTACTTTTAACCCCCCCCCTTGCACCCCGCGCTACAGGTTTTTGAAAACTTTTGTGCCCACCAAATTAGAAAACTCATTAAACGTAAAAAACACGATTATAGTATTAATATTACGAGAGAAGAAAGTGACCTACTTAAATACATTGGTGACAGTAAGAGCATTAGGGTGATGAAACCTGACAAAGGAGGGGGCATTGTCGTAATGGAGCAAAGGGTGTACATGGAGAAAATGTTGACTCATTTGTACAGTGAAAGCTATGAAGAAACATCACTTAATGAACTTAATTTAGCATATAGAAACATTGACATCATGTTGAATGATTTGCTTATGGACAGTCAAGTCACCATTAGTGAATTCAGTTTTTTACAACTGAAAGCACCTCGGATACCGACCATTTTCTGTATCCCAAAAATCCACAAAAATATTGTTGACCCTCCCCCTTGGAGGCCCATTGTTGACGCCAAGGCTTCAAAAACATTTAATGTGGCTAAGTTTGTTGATTTCCATTTAAAAAATGTGTCGGAAAAATATCAGCATGTCCTTAAAGACTCATGGGACTGTTTGAGTAAAATAAAGGATAACTGGTATTGTGAACATCTGATTTTAGTTAGTCAATGTCAAGGATTTATTTACTGTCATCCCCCACGATGTAGGTACGCAGTGGTTTTATGATTTCTTGTGTCTAATACCACCTTGGGTCATAGTAGAATTTTAATGTTTAGAACACTCATAGACTTAATTCTTGAGAACAATTTTATTGTGTTTGATAACCAATTTTTTAAACAAAAAGTAGGCGTGGCAATGGTGGCAGCTTGCACCCCATTATTTGCCAACATTGTTTTAACATAATGGGAAACCAACTCTGTTTTCAAAAATGATCTTTTTAAATTTTGCAAATTTTATGGTCGCTTTTTGGATGACATCCTTATATTTTGGGAAGGGTCACAAGACAGTTGGAAAGTTTTTTTGATTTTTTTGAATGAAAGTACTACTTTCTTGTCCTTTACTATGGAATCGGTTGATGACACAATCCATTTTTTGGATTTAGAAATTAAAAAGGATAATGTTAATAAATGTTTTAACTCGACCATTTACAGAAAACCCACCTTCTCTAACACCCTTTTATATTTTGACAGTTGTCATCCCCTTCACCAGAAGAAAGCACTGGTGAAGGGGCAGTATGTGAGATTAGCAAGGATGGTCAGTAATTTTGGGCAATTTATTGAGGAAATTGAGATATTGAAAGCCATGTTATTAAGAAGGAGGTACCCAGAAGTATTTATTGAACCCGTACTGCAGGAAGTTAGGGTACTTTGTTCCATTATTGGGAACTAATATACAAACAACAGGTACACACAATATTGATAGTGGTGTCAGTAACCGGGACCCCAGGTTATTGACATGGGCTTTAACTGGGCCATGATCTTAACGTTTAGTCTCATTTTTAGGGACATTAAGGAGGTCATAAACAATAATTGGTGTATTTTAATGGACAGTAATGAACAAAAGTTACAAATGGGACACAAGCCAATGGTAGTCTAGAAAAGAAGTTTGAATATTAAAAATATTCTGGAAAGGAACACGTATCAAGGTGGGGGAAGTCATATGAGAAAATGTGGGCACTGTCCTCAATGCTGTCACATCATGGAAACAGATGCAGTTCACATTGAAGGTTATGGAGAAGTTAAATTGACACAAAAGTTTAATTGTTTGATCAAATGTTTAGTGTATATAGCTATTTGCCAACAATGTGCTAGGTTCTACATTGATAAAACAAAAAATGCTCTTTATAAGCAGATATATCAACATATGTATGATATACGAAAAGTCAATTTGACCAATGCCTTGGCTAGGCATGTGTTCGAATGTAGAGGACACTTTTTTTAGATTTTCAGGCTTGGAACCGATTGTTGATAAAGACATGAGGGGAGGGCCAAGAGATATGTGGTTGGAATATAGGGAGTTGGTGTGGCAAGTTCGGGTTAATGCCACAACTAACCCAGGTCTCAATGAGACCTTGTCTATTTCTAGTTACCTTAAATTAAAATCGGAGTTTCATATGTGGCCAATGACCATTTAATCATTAATTATTTTTATTTCCCCTAATTAACCAGCGATATTAATAATTTCACATTTCAACAAGAATGGAATTTTTTTTGTAACTTAGATGTACTGTCCTTTAGGGAATTTAGATATATTATGTATGTATGTATTTATTTATTTATTCATTGTCATTTCTAAGTGTAGTAGTTTTGCATCAAATTTTGTAAATTTTTCTAGGTTTTACAAGTAGTTGATATTATTATTCACATTTACATGTTTATTTATAAATAATGTATTCATTCATTTGTGTCATTTCATCGGAGTTTCATATGTGACCATTTAATCATTAATTATTTTTATTTCCCCTAATTAACCAGCGATATTAATAATTTCACATTTCAACAAGAATGGAATTTTTTTTGTAACTTAGATGTACTGTCCTTTAGGGAATTTAGATATATTATGTATGTATGTATTTATTTATTTATTTATCTATTCATTGTCATTTCTAAGTGTAGTAGTTTTGCATCAAATTTTGTAAATTTTTCTAGGTTTTACAAGTAGTTGATATTATTATTCACATTTACATGTTTATTTATAAATAATGTATTCATTCATTTGTGTCATTTGTTGGGATGGGTTTTAATTTTGGGTACCATGTACCACTACTTTAATATTAATGTAATAAAATGTTTTGTTAGTAGGGAGGTTTTTTATAACAGAATATAACATCATTAGTACTGTATTTAATTTCATTTATTACGGGGAGTGGCTATCATTTAACAAGGTGAAGGGTATTTAAGCTTCTACAAAGTTCATTAAATGTGTTTCTGATGAAGTCTGAGGCTTAAGGCCGACAAAAGTGCTTAAACGAATAAATTGGTTGCTGTGATATATTGGGTGTTGAGCCTGCTTCTGTTTTGCATATAGTTTGTTGATTTTTGTGCTTCTTGAATTCATCCTCATTGATATTCAAGCACAGACTCTCCATCTTAAGACATCCAGTTTGATACGTTTAAAAAATCATCACAACTCTCTCCACATTTTGACTTTTCAGCAGTTCAGTAGCTGCTGCAGCATTATTTATAGCATTAACTCTCCACGTTTTTGTAAAGCAAAAATGTTGCAGTACATTTTCCATAAAAGTAACATTTTAGTAAAACATCAAATACATTTCAAAGAACTCTGTCACAGAGGCAGAGGTTGTAGTGAGTCATTATTCAGTCATACCATCTAATGTAGTACCTCCAGTATCCAGCACACACAAGTTTTGCCTGTGATGTTATCATATGATAAATCCACTTTCCGGGCTCCCATCTTGTTTAGCAGCTGCCTCAATCTTAAAACCTACAAGCATATAACTAACTTCACTTTACATTGATCCATCTTTTACTAAATGTCTGACATTAAATTCATTTTTGTTAAAGTAACATTTTGTAATTCTGATTGGTTAAACTCCCTGCATATCTTGTCTAAATAAAATTAAACAAAAAGATATTAAGAGAACTATCTGTAATATACAACTATGTCCTCTCAGACCTTGTCTTAACTATATTTCTACATCTTAAAACATTTAGGGTTTCCCTTTTGTTGTTACCTGTGTTTCCAACTTGAAAGTGTAAGTTCCTTGAACACCTCATGTTGTATTATTGTAAGATTTGTAGATCCACCTAAGCACTTGCATTTTCTCCCAACAAGTATTCCTCCACCTAGTCCTTAATGTGACCTCTCAACACAGTTCTAATCTGGGCCCTGACTCTGTGGTATAGAAGGATAAAACTCTCACTGTGACCCGGATGACCTGAGTTTGAGAAGTAGTTTGGGTACTGGAGGAGGATGAGAAATGAGCGGCTTATAGAGCTCCCATCCTGGGGAGGAGGAGATTGGTGGTTTCCCATTGGCCATTTTGCAGTTGTACAAGCAGGATGACAACAAGGGCTGATACTTGGAGGATGTGGGTGTGATAATAGGAGGTACTGCCAGCCATGCCAGGAGAAATAGGGTGGTGGATTTGTAACATATGCCAGCACAGCTAGCTAGAATTTTGTAAATAATTGTATGTCATTTGCATATCAAACCGAGTTGTACAGATGCGTGTGCTAAAAATGTATTTGTGATGCTTACTTGTGTTAAAATGTATCATCAATGTGTCCTGCTGGAAGGAAAAGAGATGTCCATCCATTATTGCAACTGTTAAAATATATACATTGTAACAGCATGTACTAGAAGTGAAGAGGTTAATCGTAATCCTCCTGACTTTGCAAAATATTATTAAAATTAAATTACTTTGTGGTTTAAGCCATAAGGATGTTATCTCACAGTTTTGAATGGAGCCAGAGACACAATGTCTATGCTAGAGAATAGTTGGTAGCTCCTGTAGGCAGAGTGAAATGGTGTTATGGTTTTATGACTTCCAGCAGCTGCACCACATCTGAGCAAAGCCTATCTGTGTGTATGGTAACACATAGAAGGTAAAACCCTGGTAGCTTCTAGTAATGTGGTACAGTGTGGGAAACAGAGTCAGATAACCAGATGTGTGTGTGATGTCATTCAGTACAGAAATAATGTTTAGTGTTTGAGGAGACTGAAGTCTCAGCATTATTATGTATTTTGTCTTGGATCTGACAACAAGGACCACTCATCTATTTTTCCTTGCTCTATTCAGTAAATAGGGACAGTAATTCTTTTAGTCAATTAGGAATAGATAGTGACATTAGCTAAATGCTGTTTTTCTACAAGTGTGTGAAACATTCCATTGAGGTTATTTTTAATATTCCCTGTGGCTGAAACTCTGGTGTTTACTGTAAATAGATATTTAATATTTTCATGTTCTTTCATTATTTATTATTAAATATATTTAACAAGCGTATTGTGGCTGGTCCTTTTTAGAAAATATTTAAGCTTTGAGAGTATTTGCATATATTTATTTGGTGATAACTCTGGCCACTGCTGAAAGCCTTGCTGTTTGGTCAGCATTACCATTTGTATTAATTTTAATTTCACTCAGTATAGTTGGGTACCCTTATAAGACCCTTAAAGAAGCTGACAGGGGTTCTGGTGGCAGTGATAACTACCTTATAGTCTGGGCAGAAGGGGCACTACTGGTGAATCTGTGCCAGCCTTTCCCACGTGTGTGTGCAAATCAAATCTCAGTGTGTGCATGTCAGCTGCTTGGAGCGGGACACAAAACACTGGTTTTACAGAGAGGGTGTGGGAGGATTTAGTTTGGAACCCGAGCTAAGGATTCAACTCTAAGTTGTGCCAGTGGAGAGTCTTATTGGGGTTCTGGACAGATGTAGAGAGGAACCAGCCCTCGAACTGCACATGTTCCCTGGGTGCTCTTAAGGGAAATTGTTCTTGATGCAGAGAGGTCTGCATATGGTAATACTGAGTGTATCAATTTGCCTTTCAAGTGAACATCCCTCTCTAGTGTCATTGGTGAGGACTCAGGTTCCTTGATTACTCTCTGGTGTGGGGACATCACGTTTGTTTTGACATTTCGAAACCAGTGATGGCAGCCCATTGGACATAAGGATCAGAAGTGCCTGAGCTGATATGGGAACTCATATTAGTCATCAGAAACTTGGCTCATGATCATACAGAAATGCCTGCCTTAACCTATGTACTAAATTAAATTGATTGCTAAGAGGAGACGGTGCCATATAGTTCCATGGCCTGGGGATATTAAGGGACAGTTAGGCTCTGTCCTGAAACATGGAGGACCCCAGTAATTGGCAAGGGGGGGGCATCAAAGCCAGACTTCAAATTGTAGCATTGAAGGAGAAGCCTTCCAGCAGCAAATTGATGCCAAGGCAGGGGCACAGGATCTTCCATGATATACTGGATGGCAGCCTCTACTGGTCATCTCTCATTCAGTGTAGATTGTGTCCACTGGGGGACCTGAAGGTTGTCAGATATACAGGGAAAAGTATATAGAAAAAATATATCTCTAACTCTAAAGTTTTCTTCAAGTAAGGACTTTTGCCTGTAATATATCTCTGCTCTAATTATTTTCCCTGCACAGACTATGCTTTGCTCTATCTTCTAATTTCTAATGCATTTTTTTCTATCAATTGTCCAGTCCAGTGATATGTGACATCTTTGTTGATGTATGCTACTTGATAAGTTTGGTCATGATCAGGTGAAAAAGAAGTCAAGAAGTAGGCAAGTAGTAATTATCAGTCAGTACTATGCACAGTCCTAATCTCATTAACTAGGAGGCAACATTAACATTTTCAATTTCACACACACTCTTACTAAAACAAAAACCTGAATAATTCTATTCTGCATCACTCATAGCCAGGTTGATCTGCATGCATTGCTGCAATTAATGGAATTCCACTTCCAGGGAACCCAGTTCAGATGCTAAGTCAGCTTTGATGCCAGTAGTGGGTCAAGCATTATCTTAAAAATTAAAGTTCACTGTATCCACCAAAAAACAAGTACAGGCACCAAAAGGAGGTCCACAAAGTCACGTACCAAGCAAGACTCAGAAGGAACAGCCGTTTATTCAAAACATAAATGCAACACTCCCCACAGTGCTTTCATCAACAAGACTTCTTCAGATGTATGAATAAATGTAGGTTAGTTTTAAACTGCTTTTATGATCTGTTTCTTTAATTGTGTTTGTTTTAACTCATTAAACAATTATGTAATTAAGGGATCATGGGGTATAAAAGAGGAAGTAGCAGCTTGTGATGCATGTATTCATACATCTGAAGAAGTTTTGTTGATGAAAATGCTGTGGGGAGTGTTGCGTTTATGTTTTGAATAAACGGCTGTTCCTTCTGACTAGAGCTTGGTACGTGACTTTGTGGATCTGGAGGCAAGAGCCTTGACCGGAATCCTGAATCCCAGGGGTGACAAGTGGAGGCCATCACTGGCAAAGCATTGAGGCCTGTCAACCATGTCATCCAGGCAAACAGATACTGGATCCCCTTGGAATGACACCAGAAACCAAGCCATTTGTTGAAGTCATTTTTCTGTTGTTGGGACTGTGGTATCATTCTTGGTGAAGGTAGGTTGCTGCTTAGGGCTAGGATCATTCCTGCCTGGGACACATACTCTGACAGCTAAATCATGTCTCCCTTCATATAGTCCAGGTAGGTATGTCTGAAGTCATTCACACGAACATGAACAATGACAGACTCATAGCAAATAAAAATACGAGTGCAGTCCACAAACTTGGCAAGAAATTAATCACCACTGTCATAAAATATGAAAAAGAACCACGTTTAATCAGATACAGTAAGCGCTTTCACTAAATAGCTTCATCAGACCATAAAACAAACTGATTACAAGACATTTAAAAAGTCTACAGCAACCATTTGAATTGCTTCAAACTATCACATCACGGCCTAACTAAACATGTTACATTGTTTCAAAGACCCTAGCGGATACGCACTGTAAAAATCTAATATAAAAATATAAACACTTAATACATAAGTTTGTATCAGTAACCAGCAGTAAAACTCATTCAATTCCAAACGTAAATAAAGAATATATTCTTACATGATTCATGCTTCATCTACATTATAAAAATCAAATGTCAATCAAAAGACAGGGAAGAATATCCTAATCACATCCAATAAACGTACCATATATCTTTTGCTGTTACAAATACAGGATAATTCATATTAAATAATAAATAACGTTTAACTTATGCATCACTTCCAAACAGAGCTTGATCAGCTCTTTAATACATTCAGTATAAATACTGAGAATTTATAGTTAGCTAATTCAAGCATAAAACTGCTTGCAGTAGGCCGTGGACACTAGTTAATATGTGCCTAACAGTCTTACCAGACACGTATTCCATACTGTTAAAGGCACAAATGCTTCAACTCCGTGGCCCCAATGGGGCACTGTGTAATGCACTCAAAACCTGATGCATCCTAATAATTAATTAAAAGAAAACCTTTCTTCCTTTAAATTCATGTGCGGACATATCTATGACATAAAAAGAAACCACAGAAATGCACAAGCGCATCCATACATCACTTTTACTCAAAACAAATAAATGTGGATATAGAACTGAGTCGAAGAACAGCTAACATTGCTTCAACCATCATGGTCATTTAAGATATTCAACGTGAAAAATGATTTCAAGATAACAATAATATGTAAAAATTATGCCTCTGTGTTAACTGGGCAATACTATATACCACATTATTCCCATGTTGTATGTGGGCAGAAAATTTAAAAAAGAAAAGAAAAATAACTTTATAGACTTAAGCAAAAGATATATACCATAACAGCTGTATACCTATCAAGTATTTCTTTCACAACAACAGTTGGTCAAACAACCCAGAGTGTAACTATAATGCTGGTATTTATATAACAATGAATCTACTCTACAGCTAACAAGAGAAGAATCTATGTATATTGAAAGGGCTAAAGGAACTAATGAGAGACCAACGGGTATCCATAAGTTGGGCCCATTAATCCAACTCAGCAAACTAACATGTCCAAAATATACATAAATAATATATTTAACATGCACAAAACTTCTAAATAAAACTTAAGTCAATTTTCTAATAAATGCAGTACAAATAGTGAATATTTATAGTTAACCAGTTCAAGCATGAAACTGCTTGCAATGGGCCATAAACACTTGTTACAGTATGCCTGACAAGTCTAATCAAAGATATACAATTCATACTGTTAAGAGCACAAATGCTTCAACTCCATGGCCTCAACTGGCACTGTGCAATGCACACAAAACCCAATGTATCCTAATGTTCAATTAAAATAAAATCATTCTTCCTTTAAATTAATATACAGGCATACCAATGACATAAAGATAAACCATAGAAGTGCATAAAGTTTCAGAGGTCTGTAACCTGCGGCTCTGGAGCCACATGTGGCTCTTCCACCCCTCTGCAGTGGCTCCCTGTAGCTTTGAAAAATGATGGCCACTCTACCGCACAACACACACACTGAGAATGATCGAGCGACGGACTTTAAATATTGCTCTTATAAACATAGAAACTTACTAGAATAACACGGTTTCTGTTGCCATGCATTCCATACACACTGAGAGCGATCGAGCGAGGGCCTTTGGGGGGATGGGGGATGAAGTTTGCACTGAACCTATCTGCTAGCTGGTTGGCTAAAATTAACAGGATAAGTGTAAGTGATACCGTTAAGAACCAATTCGGAACAAACCTGAGCTTTACCATGGAGGTTTCTGACATAACTGAAAAAGACTTTGAGGTTAACCTTTGTTTCAGAAGCTAGTTTCAATTTATAACTGGCTTTGGAGATTTTCGCTAGTGATCTAATTTGCTTGTTGAGGCTAAGGAGGGAGTTTTTCCAGTTGGGAATTTGTGCCTTTTTACCCTTGGACAACAGTTTCTTCCTTTTGTTGTAAAGCCTATTGATAGAGGATGTCCACCAGATAGATTTGTGTTTGCTTGAGGAGCAGTTTTTAGTTCTGTTGGGTATGGCTGAGTCTATGCAGTTGTACAGGTGCTTGTATACTGCACTGGCATACTGTTAAGCATATCTGTCTGCATCCTCTGAGGGGGGGTGGTTGTGTGAAGCTACTGATTCATAGGTTCATTGGTAGGTACTAGGCTGTTAGTCCTAGGGCCTATATAAGCCTAGCCAAAAAGGTACCCTGGCTTTCGCCACGCAAGAAAATTATTTTCCTGTGCCCCTGTTGAGAAGAGTCCCAGAGGTGATCCCCGGGGTGAATTTCCTATTTCCCATCCAATCAACAAGATTTTTCTTGGAGTGCTAATGAGGAGCTTTATTTGATATAGATAGGTAGTTTGTTCCAGAGTATGGGAAGTCTCCGGAACAGGAATCTATCCCTTCAGCATGTTCTGTTTATTGTGGTGACAAGGTTTAAGTCCCTAGAGTGCGTAGCTCGGAGAGATTGGGTTTTTTTTAAGTGGAGCATGTCCAACAGCTCTGGGTTTGACATAGCTTTGTATGTTAGGCAGAGATCGCCTGTGGGTAGGCGAAATGCGACAGAGTTAAGCTGGAGTTTTTTGAGACGTTCTGCGTAGGGCATCTGTTTGAGGCCAGTAATCCTCTTTGTGAGGTATTTCTATGGCCTTTCCAGTTGTTGTAGATGTCTTGTGAAGTACATACCAAAAGGGGCGTTGTACTCTATAATGGGTCTAATGAGTGACGAGTACAGGGAAACAATGACCTCTTTTTTCCTGGATGAGAAACCTTTTGTGATGAGGTGTGCCACGTAGAAGGATTTCCTGACTACTGTGGTGATGTGATTATCAAAGGAGAGGCTACTGTCCACATGTGTCCCAGGGTCTCTTATCACACTTTTGGTGCTAAGTAGACTACCACCAGTGTGGTAGCTGATGGGTACAGAGTTGTTTAGCCTGATTACAGCTGAGGTGGGGTGGATGGGATAGACACTTCGAATGACACAGACCAATGGTCTGATCTCACCAGGGAAGAATGTACTATTTGGGTGGTGCAGTGGTTGCCAATATTGGTGAGAACCAAGTCTAGAATGCTGTTTCTCCTTGTGGGGGATGAAGCAAGCTGGTCTAGTGTGGAAGAACTGATGAAGTCAAGGAATCATTGGGTGACTGCATTAGACCTGGAATAGTTCACCCAGTTTATTGTGAGGTAGTTGAAGTCACCAAGGATCAGGGTGTTAGGGGGTGCCTTGATGGTGTCAAGTAGGTCCAGGTAGGAAGAGTGGGTATCCTGAGTCATGGAGGCGGATCTGTAGCTGGCTATAACTTGTATGGGTGTCTAGCCAATTGTCAATTGCACCTGGAGAAGTTCTAGTGCATCATGTTGGCAAACCAGTCTCCACCACCCTTAGTCTTCCCAACCTCATTTTGGGGTCAGAATGTGTGGAATGAGGTACAGCCTGGTAAGGCAGGGATGCTCTCTGCAGCCTTGGACCAAGTTTCCATGACTGCACAGATGTCATCATCTTCTAGTGCTAGGAGAGCTTCCAGTGAGTGCATTTTCAGGTTAAGGCTACAAGCATTAAGCAGCATGACCTTCAGTTTTGTGCCTCACATCTCCATAGATCAAGTGTTAAAGGCCCTATCCAAGGCAAAGAACACAGCTTCCATGGGACCTGATAGTATCACAGGCTGTATTCTGCAACATCTCCAGCAAGAACTAGCCTTGCCATTGAGCACTCTATTCAACCATAGCCTAAGTACAGGCTTCATTTCAGCAGAGTGAAGAACTGCCATTGTCATCCCTTTGCACAAAAGTGGTGCCACTACTGACCCTGGAAACTATTGCCTCCATTAGCTTGACAAGTCTGATCTCTAAGGCCATGGAGCGTATTATTATGGACCTCATAAACAATGACATAGGAAATCTCCAAGCACTTGACCCCACCAGGTTTGGATTTGTCAAGGGAAAATCTTGCCTCTTGAACCTGGATGACTTTATTGAAACTGTCACAAAAGCACTGGATGAGGGAAAGTCAGTACATACAGCTTACCTTGCCTTGGCCAAAGGCTTTGACACAGTTCCCAACTCGGGCATCATCGAAAAGCTAACACAACTTGGCATAAATCCTTATCTCATCAGGTGGGTGGCCAACTGGCTCACTGATAGGAACCACAAGCTCAAAATAGGTGCCACCACCTCCAGTAGCAGACCTGGCACTAGTGGTGTCTCCCAGGGATCTGTCCTGGGACCCCTGTTGTTTGGCATTTACTTCTCAGAGGTCCAGGCAAAGACAAAAGGCCTGTCGCTGACCAAGTTTGCTGATGACTGTAAGTTGGGTGCTGTCATTGACTCACCAAATGATGTTAACATACTTCAAGAGGGTCTCACAGCAACAAATGACTGTTGTCAAAGTTATGGCCTTAAGTTAAATGCAAAAAAAAAAAAAATGTATTATCATACCATTCGGCAAAACCACAGCCCCTATGGATTACCACATTAACAGGAACCCCTTAAGCACACAACCTGTGGTGAGAAACCTGGGTGCACAGGTTGACAACAATCTCACATTTGACCATCATGTAGCGGCAGTGGTCAGAAAAGCCTTTTACTTGGTTCATCTAATAAGTAAAGAGATTGAATCCAGAAAAAAGGAGGTTATTTCCTCTCTGTACTCCTCATTCATTAAGCCAATAATTGAGTACAACGCCTCGTTTGGTATGTGCCTCTGCAAACACCTGCACCAACGGAAAGGCCAAAGAAATACCTCACAAAGAGAATCCATGGCCTCTAACACCTGTCCTATGTAGACAGGCTCAAATCACTATCACTCTACTCAGTTTTGTACAGATGGCTCAGAGGTGATCTGTGTCTTGCTAGTGTGGACAGGCTCAAATCACTATCACTCTACTCAATATCGTACAGATGACTCAGAGGTGATCTGTATCTCGCCTACAAGGCAATCTCAGACCCTGCTGTGCTAGAGATGCTTGATATCCATAAGTCTAACTCCTCCCGCATTACCCTATCGAAAGGCTTAAATCTAATGTGTGACATTAACAAAACCTGCTGGAGAGACAGGTTTATCTCCCAGAGGCTGCCCCGTCTCTGGAATAGACTCCCTATACACGTCAAGCAAAGTACGTCACTCACCCTCTTCAGGCGCAACCTTGATGAGTGGATGGGAAACCACAGATTTGTCTTAGGGGTTCCACCTGTGTCCCTCATTGACAGGGGCGACAGGTGCTGATTGAGGTTTATTTTTGGGGGGTAAACTCTTGGCTAGGCTTGTAACGGCCCCAGGGCCATTAGCCTAGTAATCTCCTATGATCTCCTTTTGGTGCCATTACTTGTTTTTTGTTGGTTACCAGTATCTTCAGGCACCTTGCCTCATTGTTTTGTTTGTTCACTGTATCCACCTTACAGAGATGAAAATGTGAAAGATGCCTATCTGTTCTAAGTAAATATAATATTTAAACATAGGGAGAAATTCAGATTGCTTTCTAGAAAATATTCTAGTCATCAGGTAAAAAACAGAGTAACCATTCTGTTTGATCAAATACTTCAAGTTATGCCAAATTATACCCATAAATAGCACACGTTAGCATCACTAATGCAATCAATATCTGTTCAATCAAAAAACATACATAGAGGATGTGGGAAGACCTGTAACAAAATACCTCACCATACAGTTCTACTTTACGTAGAAAACAAGATGAGAAGTAACTGTTAAAATTAGTTCATGAGCTGTCAAACATTATAATGATGTACTAGAAGCAGTGTATTGTCATGCCTAGGACTACACTGTCCCAGTGGCATATTTACAGTCACCATTAACTGCAAACATTTGGTCTAGAAAGCAACTCCACCTTCACAAATAGGTGAACAATCCCAACAGCTTACTTTTCTATCAGTTTTAATTACCAAGAACTACTGGCATTGCATCTGACCACATTTGAAGACAAATAATACATTTTTGAGGATTCTACCCTTACTACAAAACTTGTGTCTGCAGTTCACCTTCCATTGAAGTAGAAAAATCTTGGTAATCTGGTCTCAATCTCTTCTGCTGAATCTAACTTGTGACTTCTAACTACGTTCTCAACTTTGAAACTATGAACGGTATCTAGCACTTTCATCAGATCCATAAACACTCTTTATCTGGAAAAAAATCCTTCAGGTGTTGAGAATGACAATTTGCGCATTAAATGCTTTAAATTACTTTCCCGGAAAGCCTCCAGAAATCTAACTTCTGAAAATTCATGGCTGAAAAAGACCCTTCAGCGGTTTATAACACACATTTTACCTGCTTGATAAAGCTGAGACCATGTTTGGTATTTCAGAAATCAGTTTTCAAATTGTATCACAATCAGTTCTAGGTTGCCCAACAGTCATATCCATTTCCAGTAAAGGCAGTAAACAAAGTTTTTCAGTACCATTGTTTTTCACTGAAACAAAACAGTCCAGTGCAAATCAGTTCTTACCTGTTTTCTGTTCTAGGTCCCCTGTCACTCACAGATTTTTTCCAGATCCAGCCACCTTATGACCAATTTTGCACATTTAACAAGGAACTCCAAAAATTGTTCTTGCACTGCATTTTTCTTTCATTGCAAGGAATACACAGCATCAGTCTGAATACTTACTTACTTTCTCATGATCCATTGTCTGCATAAACCACTGTTTGGCCAAGATCTTTTTGTAAGTGACACTAAGAAAATGGTACCCAGTGAAGGTTCTAGATTTAGTTCAAGTATAATCAAATGTTTTGCTCAGTGTGACTCTTTCATGTCTTTGAATTACTTACTATTGCTGAAGTTCTACTAGAGATGCTACTGAAGCACTATAGTGATATTTTCTCTGCACCCCCATATTTTAAATACATTACAGTGCATTTGGCTGTACTGCGCACTGTTTTAGTTTTTGCGCAGCTCTTGCTTTGTGCGTGTTTTGTTGCTTTACTTCAATATTTCTTTAGTTAGGCTTCACCTTGTGCTTGTCCTGCATCTAACTTGGCTAAAACACTGGACACAACTTTAAAATATCTGTCTGTGAACTTTTATTCTATGGATTTATTTTAGCTGTTGTGTAGGAATCTGATGTTTGGTTGTTTTAAGGACATTTGCACTTTGTGAGAATTGTTTGGCCTTATTTTTAGAACTTTGTGATGTTCAGCCGTAAGTTTTATATGAGGAGTCCTTGATGTGGAAGATTTATTTTTGTGTGACACAGACTGTGTGATTATTTTCTTACAGATCAGTGTTATAAAATTTGTACCATTGCAGATAACTGTGTCTTTTGCTGGACTTCAGTCTAATGTAATGATTCACCTACATTGCAGTATACATTTGTATTTATTGTTGACCTTTGTGTTGCTGACTTGTTAGCATGTAATTTTATAATTTTGTGATTATTACTACGAGTGCATATTAACATTGCATAGTGTTATGTTTATACATACCTGTTAATTTGCTGCTATATGCATTATTTTATTAAACAATTTAAATTTGAATTTTGTATGCATTTCAGTCACATGTTTTGTTAAAATCTGTCAGCCAGCTATAACCTCTTTCTGCTGTCTTATGTCGATTAGCCATTTGTGTTCATTCCTTATTTTTTGTATTTGTAATCAGTTTCTGACTTTTCCTTGCATTTTTTATTGACTGCATATCTTTGCACACGGTTTTAAGTATGCGGAATTCATTTTTCTATAGTCGTCGTAAGTATACATGCAGCTGTTTAAAACAGAACTACCCCACCATTAACTGGGAAAACTACTCATGTACCAACTCTTGTGCTCAACGTTTTCTGGAATTCATAAATTCCAATGCCTTGAATCAACTTATCCACACCCCCACCAGGGGCAGCAATATCCTAGACCTGGTTATTACCAACATGGGCAACCAGTGCTTCACACAAGAGGTCAGTTCCTCGTTGGTCCGATCCGACCACAAGCTAATCACCCTAGACATCCACATCCCTCCCCCATTAGGGAAACCACTGTAAAAAAATTTCTCCAAAACCAACTTCACTCTTCTTAAGACTGAAGTGGCAAACTTCACGACAGCCATGCTGACGGACAATAGAGGTATGACTGCTGAATCCTACACAAATACACTTTATAAGCACTTACACGAGTGCATGGATCATGCAATCCCTAACAGAACCAAGATGCTATCCTCCAAAGAAAGGAAGCCAATCTGGTGGTCCCCTGCCATAAACAAACTCTACAACAGAAGAAAGAAACTGTTGCAAAAAAGATTAAAATCCTATGATTTGGAGGAACTCCCTGGTCAGCCTCAGTAAGAAGCTGAGATCCCTCATAAAATCCTCCAAAGCAAGCTACGAAAACAAAATTGCCACTGACTCTAAAGACAACCACAAAGCATTCTATAGCTATGTCAAGAATCTCAATAGCAACACTCATATCTGCTCTGAGTTACAGCACAATGGCACTAAATGTATAGAACCAACTGATATTGCCAACATCCTGGCAGATAGGTTCAGTGCTAACTTTACCCACCTCTCGTCCTCTAAAGGGCCCATCTCTATACCAGAAGAATGCAAAGTTCCTGTAATCATGGCTGCACAGGTAAAAAACACACTCTCCAAAGCCAAGAACTCAGTATTCATGGGACCTGACAACATCCCAGGCTGTGTTCTACATGAACTACAGAACGAACTGGCACCCCAGCTAAGTACCATGTTCAATCATAGCCTCACCTCAGGCTATGTGCCCACTGAATGGCGCACAGTGGCGGTTGTCCCACTCCACAAAGGGGGAGCCACCACGGACACTGGAAACTACCACCCCATTAGCCTGACGATCCTGGTCTGCAGGACTATGGAATGTATCATCATGGGACTTATAAACAATGACATTGGTAATCTCCAAACTCTGGACCCCGCCCAGTTAAGGTTTGTAAAAGGCAGATCATGTCTCCTAAGCCTGATAGACTTCTTTGAAGCAGTCACGAAAGCTGTAAATGAGGGTAAGGTGGTTCACACAGCCTATCTAGATCTCGCCAAGGCTTTTAACACCATCCCCCACTCTGGAATTATAGATAAATTCACTAAACTAGGTATAAATCCCTATGTCACAAGATGGGTTGCCAACTGGCTCACTGACAGAACCCACACTGTGAGAGTAGCAGACTCCAAATCCAACTTCAGACTAGTGACAAGTGGAGTACCACATGGTTCAGTCCTTGGTCCTCTCCTGTTTGGTATCTACTTCTCTGAAGTACAGGCTAACACAGAAGGTCTTTGGCTAACAAAGTTTGCAGATTACTGCAAACTAGGAGCCATAATCAAAACTCCAAGAGATGTGGAAATCCTACAAAAGGGGCTCGCTGAGACAAATGCCTGGTGTCAAAGCCATAGCCTCAAGCTCAATGCCAAAAAGTGCATTGTCATCCCTTTTGGTAAAAACTTTGTACCCATGAACTACCACATAGGCGGTGGTCTACTTAACACTGAAAGTGTGATAAGAGACCTTGGGACACATGTGTACAGTAGTCTCTCCTTTGGTAATCGCATCTCCACAGTAGTCAGGAAATCCTTTTACGTGGCACACCTCATCACAAAAGGTTTCTCATCCAGGAAAAAAGAGGTCATTGTTCCCCTCTACTCGTCACTCATTAGACCCTTTATAGAGTACAACACCCCTTTTGGTATGTACCTCACAAGACATCTACAACAAATAGAAAAGCCGCAGAAATAACTCACAAAGAGGATTACCGGCCTCAAACAGATTCCCTACGCAGACCGTCTCAAAAACTGCAGCTTTACTCCATCGCATATCGCCTACTCAGAGGCGATCTCTGCCTAACACACAAAGCTATGTCAAACCCAGAGCTTTTGGACATGCTCCACTTGAAGAAATCCCAATCCCTCCGAGCTACACGCTCTAGGGACCTAAACCTTGTCACCACAATAAACAGAATGTGCTGGAGGGATAGATTCCTGTCCCAGAGACTTCCCATACTCTGGAACAAACTGCCTGACTATATCAAACAAAGCTCCTCATTATCACTAAATCTTGATGATTGGATGGGAGATAGGAAATTCACCCCGGGGATCACTTCTGTGGCTCTGCTCGACAGTGGCACAGGAAAATAATTTTTTGGGTGGCAAAAGCCAGGGTACCCTTTGTCTAGGCTTATATAGGCCCTACGTCCAATAGCCTAGTACCTACCAATGAACCTTCACATATTCTTTTCACGTCTTCTTTTAAAACAGAAGTGAGCACCAACACCCAGCAGAGTGCCAGGAATAATCTCCGATTGTATCTTTTTCTATGAGGTTATGATGTAGTGCTGTATTGCATCATTACACACCATTCTTCAGTCTGTACACTTAAAGCCTGATACTTGCTTGTTTTCTGAGTATCTAATTTTTTGAGATAATCAGTTTTTGTTTCCCCATTTAAATCTTTTTTTTTTACACTGTTCTGGCACTCTTTTTCTTTTTAAGGTGTTTGTTCCCTTGTACCAAGGCAGCAGTCTGTATAGTGGCATCACCACTCTTTTCCTGTGGTTTTGAATGCTTTTTTATATACCTGAAGATAAAGCTAACCTTTCACAAAGTTGTGCTGTCTGTAAGATGAGCATACCTATACCTTTTCTGGGCTGCCATTAATTAGTTTCTTCTCCCTTTTTCTTTCAGTATTTCATTAGTTCATGTACTTAAAAGTACTGATGTGATAGTGTTCAATCTCGCCGTTTGTTCTTACACATGGGTTCGGAGCCGATCCTCGGCTCCGTGTCGGCCGCTTGCAAGCTCTGCATCGAGAAGAAGCTCGAGACAACCTAATACCCACAATCCCCCTCTGCCTTTACCTCAGATCTAGTTTGCCGCTGCTGCGTTCGCATCGCTGGGAGCTAGCTCGAGCAACTTGAGATAAGATATAACTTTATTTTTGTTATATTAGAAAAATTTCTTCTAAAAGTACTTTTTGGTAGTGTATGTGTGTGTGTAGGTAGAAAATCTCGGTACCGTTAACTTTATTTAACTGGTTAGAGTTTTTCGGGGCCTTCCACCCCTTACTTAAATTTGACAGCCGGACTTACATATATATCGGATTTGACTTTTTTTCTTGGATTTGTCTCTTATACTGGACTTGACTTTTCTCTTACCTGAAGGATGTCTGAGAAAGTTAAATCAGGCTTTAAACGTTGCCAGTGTGGCCAAAAAATGTCAGTTACTGACAACCATAGTTCCTGTGTCTACTGCCTTGGCCCTCTCCACTTACAAGAGGACTGCTCAATTTGTCACTCTTTTAGTGGGAGGGTCATGACAGATAGGCGCAGGAAACTCATGGACAGGGGGTTATTAAAACCTTCCTTTCAGGAGGCTCTGGATGCTTCAGACCAGGCATCCAAATCCTCGAAGGAATCGAAGACGTCGGAGCCCAAGTCATCGGCTCCGAGCTCTTCGAGTAAAGTTAGATCACCGGTTCCACAGACTTCGGGGCCGAGTGTTCAACTGGTGTCGGTTCCTGAGCCTCGAGTCTTGGAACCGGTGATGGAGCTCCTCCTCGACTCTATTGAGGTCGGCTCCGTCTTCGGTTCCTTCGACCCGTTCTTCCTCTAAGCTCTCCGATGTCGATGTGGATCGTGTGGTGCAGAAGTTATTGGAGCATTCGGCCCTATCCAAACTTATTTCGGTTTCCACCCAGTTGGTGTCGAAACTTGAAGGCCTTCCATTGTCTCCATCCATTCCTCCTCCGAGACCTGTCCAGTCTTCGGAGCCGGAAGAGGTTGATCTTTTGATTGTGGAGCCCTCGGGTCCAGAACCGTCTTTTTCTCGGTCTGTTCCTCTCACCTCGACTCCGTCGGACCCGGTACCGGAGTCTCGGAGCCGACGATCTGTCCTTGGTTCCGGGGCCGAGAGTCGAACCGACGTTTCGGTTCCGACTCTTCCCCTCGGGGCCTCGGCGCGGATCGATTCGGCTCCGTCCTCGGGGTCGATGCCTTCGGTGCCTGTTTTGGGGATTCTTCCCATTTCTTCGGAACCGGGAGATTCTTCGACTCGGGACCCGGGGGCGTTCGATCTCATGAGGAAGGTGTTGTCTACCCAGACAACCACATCAGTAGAGGCAACCTCTCCTCCCCATAAAGGGCCGTTATCCTCCTCTGCACCCACGGCCACATCCAAGCGTCGAGCACCGGTGTCTCAGCCACCCCTGGAGGGTGCCCCCTCTTCCTCGGAGGCTTCTTCGGATGCTCCCCACGAAGTCGTCCCTAGGAAAAGATTGTGTAAGAGGAGACACTTAGATTCTCCACAAGAATCTTTGACATCCGATACTGACTTAGATGAGTCAGAAGGGTCCCCTAAGTCACCTTCAGAAGATGTCTCTTTTTCTGACATATTGGAGATCCTGAAACAGAGAGGTGACTGGCAGTCCCTTCCCCCTTCTGAGGATGAGTCAGTCTTGCTGAAGGCATTCGGTGCTCGCCCTTCCTCCTCCTGGGTCACTCCGCCCTTCGATAAATTAATGGAACTTATTGCTCGAAGGGCGTGGGAGGCTCCTGACACAGTGGAACCAGTCCCTAGGAAACCCAATAAGTATATCACTGCACCCCAGGACAAGACTTACTTGACAAAAGGAGTTCCAGTGGACGCTATGGTGGTGGCAGCGGCCACGAAAAAGGAGATGTCGGAATCTTCATCATCTGTCCATCCCCCTAATAAAGATTCTAGGACGATGGACAGGTATGGGAAGCGCATTTTTAGTTCAGCGGCCTTTTCCATGCGATCCCTGAACTATTTGACCCAGTTTACACGATTACAGAGGGATCTAGTCAAAGAGTTGGGAGATACCCTCCAGGGTACTACAGATGCTGCTGTCTCAGAGAAAGTGACAGCGCAACTTAATACCCTTACATCTATTGTGAACTCGTCCATGAGGCTGATCTCTTACGCAGCCGAAGGGTCGAGTAGGGCAGCAGCTTCAGCGATTGCTCTTCGCAGACAATCCTGGATGCGCTTATGTTCATTTGCGGAAGCCTTCAAGTCTTCCTTTACTAACACCCCATTTGACGGGGCCACTCTTTTTGGCCCCAAAGTAAAGGAGACCCTTACCCGGTGTGAACAGGAGGGAAAGACTCTGTCTGCTGTCGGAGTCCGTTTTTCCACCCCAACCAGACCGTACCCCAAAGGGCAACGTGGTGGAAAAATGTGGTTTCGAAAACCCCAAGGATCTTTCCCAGGCACACAGGGTGATGCCCCTTCTAGAGGCAGAGGAGGGGGCAGAGGTGGAAGACGCCGCCCTGGCGGCAGAGGGGGTCCGCAGAATCAAGGTGACAGGGATACACTCCCTGGTAAACCTTTCCAGCACTCCTGAGAGGAGGCCCGACTGTCCTGCTCTGGAGGCAGTCGGGGGTCGCTTAGCTTTATACCCTCAGGCCTGGCAAAACATAACTACAGACAAGTGGGTAAAAAGCGTGGTTACCAGAGGTTACAGTATACCATTTCTGTCCTATCCCATTCCAAAGAAAAGACTCCCAGATGTACCGCCCCATCTGCGAGAGCCAGCAGCTATAGAAATTTCAAAGCTGCTAGAAAAAAGAGTCATCCAACCAGTCCCAGCGGACCAGAGAGGATTCGGGACTTACTCAAGGTTCTTTTTAGTTCCAAAGAAAACAGGGGACTGGAGGCCCATTCTGGACCTAAGCGACCTCAATACCTTCATCAAAAAAGAAAAGTTCCGAATGGTCACGCTTCAATCGATCCTTCCATTCTTACGGAAAGACGACTGGATGTGCTCAATAGATCTGAAGGATGCATACTACCACATCAAAATGGACAGGGCATCCAGGGATCATTTGCGCTTCCGGCTGGGGGCCAGTCACTTTCAGTTTCGAGCCCTGCCCTTTGGTCTGACCTCAGCCCCCAGGGTCTTCACCAAATGCATGGCAGTGGTAGCGTCTCACTTGAGACGCCTAGGATTCCAGGTGTTTCCATATCTGGACGACTGGCTCCTTTCTGCCACCACCCAGCGTCAACTAGTACAAGCCAGAGATTACACTCTTCAACTGTGTACTCATCTAGGAATTTCCGTAAACTTCGGAAAATCCTTACTAAAGCCATCACAGCGTATCTTATTCATAGGAGCGGAATTAGATACACATCAGTTAATTCTAAGACTTCCTCCAGAAAGGATACTTTCACTTCAGACTCACATACGTCTTCTTCTCGTGTCCAGGAAATCCCCAGCAAAACTAGTTCTGAAGGTTTTGGGACTCATGTCAGCTTCTCTTATTGCAATACCCTTGGGAAGACTGCACATGAGAGTCCTACAATGGCTACTGTTTGCACAATGGTCGTTCCAACAACTACCTCTAACACACGAGATTCTTATAACGAACACTTGCAAAACACACCTAAACTGGTGGCTTCAGACTTGCAACTTTTCCAAGGGGAGACCATTTGTGCTACCCGCGCCTACAGTTACGGTGACCACGGACGCTTCCCTGATAGGGTGGGGGGGCATCTTTCAGGGACAGACAGTCCAAGGCGAATGGACCAATTTAGAGTACAATCTGCACATCAGTGTTCTAGAGTTGAGGGCAGTGTTTCTAGCGTTGCAACACTTTGCTCCCCTTCTTCCTCTGGGAACTATTGCAGTTCAGACGGACAACATGTCGGTAGTCTGGTACATAAACAAGCAAGGGGAAACCAAGTCCTATCAGCTATGCAGAGAGGCCATGAGAATCTGGCAATGGGCGGAGTCCATGGGTCGCTTTCTAATAGCAACGCACATCCCGGGGTCATCCAACGTCATAGCCGACAGGCTGAGCAGAGCAATACTGTTACCGCACGAGTGGTCCCTAAAACAGTCAGTTGCGAAAAAGATTTTTTGCACGTGGGGCCAGCCTTCCTGCGATCTGTTTGCGTCTCCAATGAACGCCAAATGCAGCAGCTACTTTGCTCTATTACCCCCTCCAGGGGAAGTCCCCAGGGACGCACTGATTCACGATTGGCCCCCGGGTCTCCTGTACGCATTTCCTCCCTTCCCCTTGATCTCAAGGTTTCTCCAGAAAGCCAACAACCTACACAGGATGATAATCCTCATTGCCCCATTCTGGTCTCGTCAAATTTGGTTCCCCTTCCTAATGACACACTGCATTCGGGGACCCTGGATCCTGGACCCAGAGCCAGATCTATTGACTCACTCGTCAGGGGCTCCCCACCCCTCGCTCTTGTCCCTCCATCTAGCAGCTTGGCTGCTCCAATTCCCAACTTAGCCAGGTCTGATCTTCTTTCGCCGGCAGTTCGGAATATATTAGTAGCTTCTCATAAAGCTTCCACTACTAAAACATATATTAGTAAATGGAAGCGCTTTGTATTCTGGGCGAATACACGGCAAGTGGACCCTGTTATAGCTCCTTTGAATAAAATATTAGAGTTTTTAACAGATTTGTTCCATCAAGGTGCTTCTCCTGCCACACTAAGAGTACAATTGGCTGCCATCTCTAATTTCCATGTAGAAGAATGTGGGGCTCCTGTTATGGCCCACAGACTTTGTAAAGCCTTTTTAAAAGGGGTTTTTCATATTAGACCACCAATTAGATCTCCTACGTCACCTTGGAGTCTAAACTTATTATTATCTAAGTTGATGCTGCCCCCCTTTGAACCAGCCTCCTCTTGCCCATTGAAATTTTTGTCATGGAAGACTCTCTTTTTGGTAGCTATTACATCCGCTAGGCGAGTATCTGAACTTCAAGCTCTCTCCATTAAACACCCTTATTTGATCTTTCACTCTGACAGAGTTTCTCTTCGCACTAATTCATCCTTCCTTCCTAAAGTTTGTTCGGTTAACAATATTAATCAGTCCATTGAATTACCCACTTTCTTCAAGAATCACTCCAATAAAATGGAGTATATGTTACACAAATTAGATGTCCACAGACAACTAAGGTTTTACTTGGATAGAACAAAAGATCACAGAAAATCTGATCAACTTTTTGTAGCTTTTGCTGATAACAGGAAAGGAGTAGCGGTTACCAAAAGAACTCTTTCTAAGTGGTTAACTGATTGTATCATCTATGTCTATGATTCTTCAGATCAAACTCTGTTGCACAAACCCAAAGGACATTCCACAAGGTCAGTGTCTACATCCCTGGCTCATGCAGCTCGCCTACCACTAGACTCTATTTGTGCGGCTGCTACTTGGTCTAAACCACATACATTCATTTCTCATTATAAGGTGGACAAGGTTTCTAGGGACAGGGCAACTTTTGGTTCCACTGTGCTCAAGAACGTCCTTCCGTGAGTTCCTCAGGAACAAGGAGCTAGGGACGCTACCCATGTGTAAGAACAAACGGCGAGATTGAACACTATCACATATAGAAGTTATGTCCTTACCATAACATTCCATGTGGCGTGTTCATCTCGCCTTTGTTCTTACATTCCCACCCTCCCGCCCTTAGGAAGAACGTTCAGTTTTGGTACCTGGTCTGGGGCATTCTGCTTCTGCATTGCAGTTGTTGTGTATATAGTTGACATGTATATATATGTGTATATGTGTATATATATATATATATATATATAGACTCTTAGTTCTGTGCATATGTGATATAAGCATGAGTATGCTCTCTCTGACTGCTGGTTTGCTTGCAAACTAGATCTGAGGTAAAGGCAGAGGGGGATTGTGGGTATTAGGTTGTCTCGAGCTTCTTCTCGATGCAGAGCTTGCAAGCGGCCGACACGGAGCCGAGGATCGGCTCCGAACCCATGTGTAAGAACAAAGGCGAGATGAACACTCCACATGGAACGTTATGGTAAGGACATAACTTCTATTTTTACATTTTTTGTCTTTTTTCATCTATGCCTGCCTGCCATCAGGCCTTTGCCATGGTTATTGTGTACATATCCAGTCACCTGTATGGGACAAAAGCATGGCCACAGCATGGTTGTCATCCAAGCAAACATAAGAGGGCTTTTTACTTTTAAGCCCTACCATTCCCTGTGCATGCCTGACAGATCCCAAGGGCTTAGTCTGCAGTAGGGGTTGTGTAGGACTTTGCCATCCACTTACTCAAGTGATATTACTTTGTATGGAGATGTCTCCATCCCATCTATGGCCTCCTCTGATACTGTAGCTGGCGCACACCTCCTAGGGCACAGACTTCCAACCCTGTCTCAGGGGAAGCAAGTAAACACTGCCCCTTCATTTCAGATTCTCTCCAGCCAGCTTCTCCATTTCCCAGGCTGCTTTATAAACTGGAGTAGTTTAGACCGCAATCAGAGCTTCATCACTTTATCTAATAGAACAGTTAAGAATTTACATTTGTTTGGCATTAAAACATAGCTGCACATTTCTGGATTTATGCTGTGTTTCCTGTAAGCTTTTTCGTTGTTCATAACGTTCCAGGGTAGTGAATGTTTTGACAAATTAAACAAATTGCCTGAGTGTAGTAATACCTTGTTGTTTGCCCTATTCCAGAGATCATCTTGACAGGTGCTATCCAGACAGTCTGCAGTGCCATACAAGAAATGAGCACAAACACCCTGCAGAGTGCCGGGAGTCATCTCAGGTTGTGTCCTTTTCTATGAGGTTATGATACAATGCTGACTTGCATCATTGTTGTTTGAGCTGAGTTTTTTTTTTTTTGAGTTGTTAATCAGCCCTTCCAAGTCTTGAATCCAGGACTCTGTACAACATACACAAACCAAAAAGAATCACTGTTCCAATGTTCACCAAAACACCAAAAATACAGAACAGATGGAAGAGGCACAAATCCGTAATCCACACAAATTCCTTTATTAAAACGACTCTTCAGTCCAATAAAACGCAGAAACAATAAGTTTGACTATACACTCCACTAACGCGATTACACCAGCACTGCGTTTTCGTTTAAACCACTTCATCAGATGGAGACAAATGCATACCTACACAAAAAACACTCCTTATATATTCATCAAAATAATTAAACAATTAATTAAAGGGAACAAGATACTTAAACATTTAAAGGGGTAAGACTTATAATGCATAAAACACATACATTAAAATATATTGTAATGGATTCCCCCCACACTGACCTGATACATTAATGGATTAATAAATTAATATTATTATCAAAATTTAATAAAAACTTTATAATAACTTAATCTAATAAAACAAACTAAATTCTTTAATACAACCAGCAAAAGCATTACAGCTTGTGGTATCCTATACTACCAACACTTTATAATGTAAACTGATTTTAATACACATTTAAAATAAGATAAATATAGAAAAAAATAATAAATAAAAAAACATAAAATGAAAACACTTAAAGCTTAGCTGATCTCAGCTTGAGTACAGGTGCTAAAGAGATGGCATCATTTAGACCTGGAGGTTTATTCGCCTCCAAGGAAAGCTGCCACAACAGCTCTTTATACTCAATCGAAGTTTCCCATAGCCCACCTCTTACATCCTTTTCCACTACTTCCAACACAAAGAAGCTAAATTTAGCTTCCTGGCAAATTAATTTATGTCGGTATAAAGCATTATTAGTACATTTTGTTTTTATCTCATAGTAATGCTCATAAATTCTATTTTTTAACTTTCTTTCCGATTTTCCTATATAAAATGCATCACAATGATCACACAAACCTAAATAAACTATCCCAGAGGTGTGACAGTTCGCAAAATATTTGCTCTGGATCAGTCTGTCCCTGCTCTCTAAAAAAATTATTTGCTTAGTACAGATAAATGGGTATTGGGAACACCTTCCACATTAAAAGGTTCCTAGTTTCCCTTCCTTAACTTTTTTCATACCATATTTACCCTCCAGAATGGTCTTTAAGCTTTTGCCCCTTCTATATGTACATTTCAAAGGTTCTTCAAAGATACATTTCAAATCCGAAATCTGACCAAACCTACACCATTCTTCCTCCAAAATCTTCCTAATTCTAGGTGCACTACCATTATAATCAACTACAAAATTGCCTGTACCCTCACTGTTAAGCTTTGTAGATTTCATCTCATTCAAGACAAAATTTGAACCCAAAATGGGTTTAAATTTGTCATATCTACCTTCCCTAACTTCTCTTTCTATAGGCTCAATAAGATCTTTAGGGTAGCCTCGATCCATAAACATATTGTGCAAAATCTTACATTCATCCTCAAAATCACTCTCCCTTGATGTCATACGGCTACCCCTCACATATTGTCCCTTAACAATACCTTTTTTCTGATGGTAAGGGTGAGCACTATTAAAAGCCAAATAAGAATTCGAAAATGTTGGCTTTCTAAAAATCTTAGACTAAAAACAACCCTCACTTTTGCCTATAGTAATATCCAAATAATTAAAAAATTCTTTATCCTTATTATAAGTAAATTTTAAAAAATCAGTGGACTCTGAGATGTAGTTAAAAAATTCTAAAAATTCATCCATCGTGCCCACCCATAAAAAGCACATATCATCCAAGAAACGCTTGTAAAATTTCCAATTATGGTCATATTTTGAATTAATAATAAATTTTTCTTCCCAAGCTGTTAAAATAATATTAACATATGTGGGGGCACATCTTGCACCCATCCCTACGCCCTGAATCTGCTTAAAAAATTCTCCTTCCTAATGAATAAAGTTGTTGTTTAAAACTAATTCCATAAAAACTAGGATCAAATAAAATTCATTATTATTAAATTTACCATAATTTATCAGGGCTTCTTCAAACCACATCATCCCCTCATTATGGGGTATAGATGAAAAAAGGTCCACTATATCAATAGTTATAAAAGTAATATTGTCATCATACAAATCCTGAGTTATACTACGCAAAAGGTCCCAAGAGTCTTTAACAGTCCCCTGGCCTCCCATAGATAAAGACTTTAGCTTTACATCCAACCATCTCACCAATGGTGCAGTAACTGAGCCCTCCGAAGCAACAATAGGTCTCAAAGGGGGGTCTTCCAAGTCTTTATGTACTTTTGGTATCCCAAAAATAGAGGGGACCTTGGGTTTCTCAAACGTGAAGGTATTTAAAAGTTTCAACATCAATAGAGCGTTCCATAAGCAAGTCCTTTAAAACCACATATATATTTTTATTACCTATATTAATCTCATTTAAAGAGGCTCTGACATATTTGTCTAAATCATCTAAAATTTCCATCATCTTAGCTTCATATAAAATATTATCCATAATAACAGAACCTCCACCTTTATCTGGTTTCATAACTCTCACTGTAGTGTCCTCCCTAAATTCCTTTAATAACCCATATTCTTCCATAGTAAGGTTATAAGTAATATTGTTCCTTGGGAGCTCAGCTCTAAGACTACTCTCCATTAAGGCCTCAACATTTCTTAATTGTGGGTGTAAAGGTGGGTTAAACAAACTTTTCCTTTTCAAAACCTCACATTTCTCCCCAGTACTAGCATGTCCCTGAAAAATCAGTTCTAAATTTTTCTTTCTTAAAAATAACTTGAGGTCAATCAACACCTTACTAATGTCTGCCTTCGTGTTAGTAACAAATTTAAGACCTTTTGATAGTAACGAAAAATGTGCTTTATTTAATTCATATTTACTATAATTGTAAATAGTATAACCCTGACTCTGACACTGTACAACATAGTCAGAGCAATATACCACTACACCGTTTGAGTTGTAAATAATCAGCCCTGCCAAGTCTTGAACCCAGGGCCCTGTACACCATAGTCAGAACAATCTACCACTACACCATTTGAGCTGTATTTTCAGTACAACTTCCAAGCATAGGCTTTCTTTTCAGAGACCACATAATTTATGTTTTTGATTAACTTTATATAATTCATGGACATGTAAACACAGTGTAATAGAAGAAAACTTATAAAAGCAAATCTTAAGCTATTACATACATAGTTTGATGTTTAATACTTGCATCTTCTAAAAGAGGATTTTATGTCATTTCACAAAGACCATGTATTCTAAAAAGTGAATGCATTCAAAGCAAAGTGACCATCGTAGTTTTCAAGGCATTCTACTTTGCTTGAGGATGGAGGGCTTTGTCCCTGCACCTCAAGCCTTAATATAGTCAGTTCTAACATCACTGCACATCAAGACAAAGGCATAACCCCAACAGTAATGCATTTCCTTCAGTACACTCACATTTGGATGAGTTATTTCATTTGAGCAGTTGACTGTTATGCAGCTTCCATGTTGCTGAGGAAAAGAGGTAAGAAGCTTAAAACTACCAAGAAAAGTCAGACCTCACACTTGAAAGCAGGAATTCATTCTGTACACCAGATTATGTTTTGAAGTTAAAAATAAAAAATGAAAGATTAACTTTACACCTGAATGCAAGAATTAATTCCGAAAACCAGGGTACCATGAAAGGCAGCTTGGCTGGCTTACTGACTGATAAAATGCTTTTCTTAATAATTTTTTTTTAATATTGAAAATACAATGCATTAGTTCATTGCAGAATTATGGCAGCCACATATGGAAGGCAAACATTTAACGCATTGCATTGCTTGTGTTCACCGACCACTGTATGTCAGATTAATATCTTTATTTGAAGATTAAAAACAACTTTTATGCATAAATAGCCTCTTCATCATCAGGTGAAAATCATCACAGTTAATCTTCAGGCTCCATTGAATATGCAGCTCACCTCCAAAGTAAGTCTGTAGTTTAAATGCTTGAATACATTCTTCAGACATGGAGAAAGAGTAAAGTGCATAACGGTATGCTGTGCACTTCCAAAGAACAAACATGTTTTTGAAAGGTTGTTACCTTGCATTCAGGATTGTTCACTTTAGCAAAAGGATATGAATTAAAATGTTCAGTAGCATGCAGTTAACACACTCTGCTCTCTGTTTTAAATTCATATATTGATTGTAATGACAAACAGAATAAAAACTTTCTGCAGACCACAATACACTTAATGTGTACAGTTCTCTATGTTTCTTCAACGTGCATATTTTAACTTTAAAAAGAGCTTTAGCATGAAATGGTCACTCATTTCTCCAGCCATTCTAAGCTGTAACATTGGTAGCCATTTAGTCTTAGGACACAACTTTATAAGCACACCATGGCTTTTAGTGTACACAATTTGGTAACACTGACTTTTCCAACAAATACTTATAAGGACCTTTCCATTTCAATTTATGTGCTTCTTTATACTGTGAATCCAGGCAAGTAGCACAGTGAGCAATGTCAAAGCAATAAAAGAAACAAAAGGAATTAAAAAATTCAAATTTTATTAGCGCTTTCGGTGGGGTCAGTGCCTCACCTTCTTCAGATCTAAAGAAGGTGAGGCACTGACCCCACCAAAAGCACTAATAAAATTTAAATTTTTTAATTCCTTTTATTTCTTTTATTGCTTTGACATTGCTCATTGTGCTTCGCCTGGATTGTCTGTTATTCATTCGTTTGGTTTGTTTAGTGGAAAGTCTTCTTTATACTGTAGTGAAGTTTAAATGTGGTCTTGTGTATGCATGCAGTTGCATGTATCCGTTCATCCATTTTCTAAATTGCTTGTATTGCTGAGAATTGCAGTGAAGCAAGTTGAACAGGACAGACCAGATTTCCCTATCCTGTGCAACAGTCTCCAGCCTGTCCTGTAGGGTCATGAGGAATTCTCTAACAAGACATGAGGTGTAATTTCTCCATTGTATCATGGTCTGTCTTTCTTCCAGTGCGTCCAGTCTAGTTCATGTCCTTACAGAAGGTTCCCAAGAGTCTTTCTCACAAGGTACCCATGCTGCCTTAGCTGTCTGTACTCAAGCAGAGCCAACAAATCATCTCTAACATCTTTCCAGGCTGCTGGGTGCCTCACTTTGTCAAGGGTAGTAGTGGGCTCAACTACCCTGGAGACACCTTGGGTTTGTTGCTTGTGTCTCTGACATCATCTTTTTATAACTTTGTTTTTGTACCCGAGGATGGGAACACAGATTGATTAGTAAATGAGAGCTTCTTCCTGTGATTCGGATCTTGCTTCTGCATTGATGCCCAATATGGTGCTTTTGCATTACTGCTTCCACTGCTGTCTCCTGAAGCATCCCCCCCCCCATTTGTGAGCAAGACCCCACAGAAATCAGACTCTTCCATTTTTGGTAGTTACATACTTGCATTTGACTTGTGGTTCACAAAGTAAAACATTTTTTAGCAAGTCTATGATTTTTCATGTGTTATGTGAGAATGTCTCCCTGACATAATTATACTGTACTTATTTCAGCTTACTGTATACCCCTTGATCCTGAATCCATTGTGCTTGGGCATAATTGTGTTGTCTGTCGATAAATCATTTTAGTATGCAGTCAGTTTAGTAACAAATTTTGGCTTTGTCCCCAGGATTTTGATTACTTTTTTCTTTGGGGTTTAATATTGCACAAGCACTGATGTTTAATTTCCTTAATGTCTCTTGAATCAATTGCATTAGCATGCTGTCCTAATCAAAGTTATGCTATACTTGGTAGGCTGCTGGCACACTCATGCTGTTATTCAGAATATGAATAAGGAGTGGCTGCGCAAATGTCAGCTCCATTTTTTTCCATTTCTTGTTCTGAATCTCTTTATGGCTATAACTCTCTGTGTAGGGTCTCTGGCTGCATTCCCAGCTTCTTCTGCAGTAAATCATCATTCATCTCGGTAATAAGACTAGTAGCTAATCCTTGTTTATGTTATTTTAATATATTGTGAACTGTGAACTGTAGCTGAAGTAATGCAGATATGTTGCAATCCATGGGTTTCTTTTATTACTTAGAACCTAATTTTCTAGCATAATTTGTACAGACCAATGTATATCATATCTTTCCGTACAGAGTAGGTTTTGGTAAACTGTTGCAGAGAATTCAGTCTTTCTACATAACTTGCAGTTATTTGCCACATAATTGTTGCATTGTCAGTTCAGAATCCACTACAAACAACTGTTTTACAAGTATTTGCCTGAGTGAGAAGCATGGAGTACGTATGCAGATCACCCCACCAAATGTATACCATTCATAAAAGAAAATATTTTGGAGAACAAGTTGGTCTCAGTGGTCCCCTGGGAATCTAAATATGTACAGTCTAGTGGTGCTGTGACTTGCAGTGCTGTGATCACCACTGATCATATCTGATCAGTATATTAACATGGTATATACAAAAAAAATCTCTTGCACCGTAAGACTATTCCCCACTGTCATCAAAGTTCCCTGCCATGAATGCATACAGGGGAGGAATTAAATTAGCTATGTAATGTCTAACTGAAAATGATTGGATAGATTATAAGTGATGTAACTGGGAGTGTGTCAGTATGATTTGTGATGTGAAATGCTTGCAACTAGGGCTTTAGGCATAAACCAAATAGGCATCTGCCTAGGACGCTGCTCTAGTAGGGGAGCTTTTCCAGTATTTATTTGGTATATGTAGACCAGGATGGGGACACTGGGTAGTGTGGTGAGGGGCGCCGTGGAGCCCTTTTACCTAGGGCACCAGTTGACCTAAGGCTGCTCCTGTGTGTCAGTATGGTTTGTTTTCATTTATATAAGTGTATAATTGCTTATGTCGTAAGTGATGATTTAATAAAGATGTTTCTTGTTTAAAAAAAGTTGGCAAGAATTGAATAATTTATGTAATGCTGCTTAGGTTATATGATGTATAACAGTATATGTGAAGTGTAATGTTTGTTAATGTTAACTTATTAATACAACTTGATACATTTGTACAAGTGTAAATTTGCTTGTGTCACAAGTGATATTTCAATAAAGGTGTTTAAAGAAAAAAAGTTCCCCACCTTGAAAACTGGCTTGTTATTCCACCCTAAAATGTCTCGCTCCCACACAGTAATGCTGGAATGCTCTCAGCAGAGTCAAACAGACAGAAAGTAGTAACAAACTGCAAGTAGTAAAACAAGGAATAGTAGAGGTGAATTAGTGTAAAAATTGTCTAGATGGCACATTGTGGCAGTTTTTGTGGAATTCATTTGAACATTAGGTTTATACATAATTTTTAAAAAGTTGTGCATTTTATCACTCAGCTATTACCATTAAGACAAGACTATAGGCATAGGTCTGTTGTGGATCTGGCCACCAAGGTACTTACCTGGTCAGTCATGCGACTTTTGACCTTAGCTGACACTAAAATGGTGGACATACTTTTCCTGGAAGGATGCATGCACACAAAGATGTAAGTAAAGAACTATAGGTGGTGTACAGGTAAATGTCACCTTTACTGTAAGGACATGCCATTGTCTGAGAGAAGGCGGAATCAGGCCATTGTTAAGAGGAGAAATATGCTCAACTCTGAAAAGTTGGTCTTGATGTCAGACTCGGACTGTGACAAAGATTCCTTTGTTCCTGACTGCAACGACCGACACACTTATAGCTTTACAATTACGGTAGGTTGTCTTCACAGTTTTACTTTTTTTGCAGCTTCTTGAGGCTTGTGCTTTCTAACCCAGTGAAGTTGCAAATAATTCCTTGAATCTTCTGATATGGACTCATTTTCTTCCCATGCTGCACACCTCTGGAGCCTCCTTCCACAGTGGGCAAGCATGTGGTTGGTTTGAAAACGATGTGTTACCTACTGGTTTTGTTTGATCAGTTACGCTGTTATGCTGTATCTTTAATTTATTCACTTTGTCTCTGCTGATCATAGTATGTTTTGATTGCCTGATGTTCTTTTTTTGTTTTGGCGAGCAAGCACAATAGGAAACTTGAATTTGGAATTAACAGGAGAATCATACTATATAACTCTGCACCTCAGAATTCCACATATCTGCTGGTGTATGTTAAAAAAAAGTTGCTCGTGTGTATTTTTTTCTTAAAATATGTACAGGGTCAGTCAGGTGTAGGTGGGAATTACCATATTATTTGCACATTAAATTCACTGGTATGAAAATAATTTGACACTGGCTTGCACCCTCAACCTTTAGCTTATCAGGTCATCTTTTTTGTGTCCATTTTCAGTACAAGCACTTGCAAGTGCTGTAGGAAGTTGGCCTGCTTTATTTCATAAGCTGTCTCCAAGTGTTTGCCGGTTATATACCACCTACCTAGAGACTTCTTGGGCTGGTCTTTACCATATTGAATCTCCATTTGTCTACAGTTTAGTACCTTGGATTTACTTAATTTTTGTCAGTGCTAGGACTGATTTGAGTGAGATGTATTTTACATGTTTATGTACTGTTCTGCGTCACCTTTTCCTCAAAAATAGTTTTTATAATTTCCTGCAGCAAGTGCTAGTCATGTATTTAATTTGCATCTCTCCTGAATATTTTTTTTTATTTCTAAACTTTCGGTCATTTTAAAAGGCAAATCAGATATTTTGTACAATTGAAAAAGACAATCGTTATGCCCTTTGTTAAGCACTTTTAGCATTACACATTTTATACACTAGTGACTTCTTGACATGTAAAATCCCCAAATACGCTGGTCTTTTTGGTATCCTTTCTTATGCTCTTGCAGTGTTTTTGTGTTCATTTATTGCATTAGGATTTGTGTTACAGTCTGGTGAAGTATTACTACTGGTGAAAGTTAGAAAAAAAAAGGATCCACAGACCAGATAAATGCTTGGTTTACACCTCAAAGCAATAACAAAGATAAAATAAACAAACTGACCACGGCTGAGTAGGTATCCAAGTTCCAAAAAAGTAAAACTTCAGTGAGAAGTACAAGAGTAAGCGCTTTCGCGATTCAACAACTGATCGCTTCTTCAGACTCATTCACATACAACAAAATAATGAATTTAAATCAAAGCATATCCAATCAAAAGGCTGTTTCTCTATGATGTCACTAATAATCCATTAAGACAAAATATATTAAAAACTATTTAAAACATGCTTAAAATTCATACATCTAAAAATAGAGGTGCATATTATGAATAATACTTTATTTAGTGTTTTAGTGGTCTTGATTTCAAGAAAGGTTTCAATGAAGCTGCACTATTAAGGCCCGGGAACTTGTCTGCTTGCTGCTGCAGAATCCATTTCTGTTCTGCATCTTTCACTTTGTTTTTTATGTCCCCTCCTCTAATATTTTTACCAATAGTCTCTATTACCATAAAATTAAAAACATGTTGAATACTTTCAGTTTGTACATGTTTTGCCAGAGCACTAGTATCTTTTTTGCTGGTTATATCTCTCAAATGCTCTAGCACGTGTTCTTTAAGGCATCTATTAGTTTTGCCTATATAGAACGCAAAACATTTAGTACAAAAGCTAAGATAAACAAGATGTTGCGTTTTACAATCTGCATAGAAATTAATCTCAATATTAAAATTTGAGGTGGGGTGCAAGAATACAGATTTATTATAAAGGTAATTGCAGGCCATGCAGTTTCTGCAGGGGAATGTCCCTATTCTTTGTGTTGATATAGGTTGTTTATTTGTGCTTGATTTATAGCAAACCTGTCTTTTCAGGGATTTTTTTATTGATGAAAGAAAAATTAGGTTTATCATCTAAAATCCCTTGCAGTTCTTGTACCGAACGTAGAATGTTCCAATTTTTTTCAAAGATCCCACAGAATCTCCTGATGTCACTAGAGTAGGTCACTGGGAACTTAATCTTTGTATTGTTAATTCTGTGTGTAATACTTTTCTCTTCAGTAATTTCTGAGAAGAATGGTTTACCCTTATGTCCTTGTGTTTCGGACATATTTTAATGCTATTTTTAATATCTCTATTACTATAGCCTCTATCCTTGAATTCTCTCTTTAATATGATACAGTGTTATCTAAACCTAAATTAGTATTATGCAAGCGGCTAGCTCTCATAAATTGTCCCTTTATAACATTTCTATATACATGCCCAGGGTGTCTACTTGTTTTATGTAGGATACTATTTCTGTGGCTAGGCTTCCTATATATACTGGTGACAATCTCTTTATATTATGATTTCTTTAAAGTGACTTCTAGAAACTCAATAGATTCGTATGAGTATTGATAGGTGAACCTAAGAAAATCTGTGGTACTATGTAGGTAATCAATCAAATGCTGTAACTCATCAACCGTACCCCCCCACAGCAAAAAAAAAATCATCGACAAAGCGTGTATATAACAAAATTTTGTCCACATACATATTTCCTCGTAGCAAAAATTCATTTTCCCATGCTACTAATGTTAGGTTGGTGTAGCTATTCTCCCAGGCTTTGCCCATAGACACACCAACCTTCTGTAAATAAAATTTCTAATTGAAAGTAAAGACATTATTATCTAGTATAATGTCAAGTAGTTCACAAGTCAAGTTAATCTTAGTATTATTATATACCTGTTTATCATTCAGTATATCATGTATTCTCTCAATACCCCAATTATTTGGTATTACTGTGAACAAGGAAACAATGTCCATAGTTACAAACATATATTCACTTTTTAGACCTAAAATCTTGCTCTTGCAACAGCAGGAGTCGAAAAGGCAGGGTACGACAGCAGAAAGAGCGAGGAGCATACTCGAATACGATGACCACTCGGAGCAAAAATCCGAAAACCTGGTAATAAATTTATCTAGCTTTGAACTAACTGCAGCGCAGATATCTTTACTGAATAAAGGACTAAGCTTTATTCCAGCACAAAAAACATTATTAACAGATATACTAAAAGAATTGAAAGTCTTTTCATGGCTTCTTCTGATTTGCAGTAATAGTGTTCCTAGCTGTAGCTCTCAAACACAAATGTTGGAGTACCTGATAGTCTGCAAAGTAGCCATAGAAAAGGTTCCATCATTAGAAACTTGGCTTTTTTCATGATTTAAAAGAAAGAAATATTCTGTTTTTTTTTTTATTGAACTGTAGGAATCAATACTGATTTCTGGACACACTGTTTTTAGTAAATTTGATATCTGCACAGAAGCAGTTATGTTTCATTTGTATTTGCTTCCACCAGTACAGTGTCATTTAACAGACTCTCTTAACTGTTCCATTCCGCGAGGCCACATTTTCTGTTACACTAATCCCTTGAACTGCTTTGATCTTTACTTGGACATTAACAAGCTTCATAGACTATTTCAATTGATTGTGTGTGCGGTATGTCTGCAACATTAACTGTTACTTTCATGTCACTTCTGCAGTTGTCATACTTTTTATGACACACAAATCTGTATCATTCCAAGTTTTTTTTTTCTTAGTTATCTATAAGGCTGAGCTGTTTGATATCCTGTCTTTCTTATGTTATCAGTCTTCTGTTAACATTATTACTTTAGGAACTTAACACTACACTAACTTGTTGATGTTATTTACTGAAGTTTATGAGGATTTCTTCCCTTGTAGATGCCTGGAAAGTAGTTTGTTGTGTTTGCTCTGTCTTTTGAAATGATATGGTGACGATTTTAAAGTTTTTCCACCTATGTGTAGTGATTGCTTTGAGTTGGGATTATTATTTTCTCTAGAGTTTTACAGTCAGTCAGAAGTGTAAAAGCTTGTCCATAATGATAAATATGAAAATGCTCATAAGTCAAAACAATTCAGAGAGCCTGTTTTTTTTTTCCAGTTTGGGAATATGTCACCTTCTGTGTCATAAACTGTGATTTGTTTTTTTTTTCTTTTATGTCCTTGCCTTTGACTTCATGCAGTGCTCAGTCCTGCTGACCTATTTTTATTTACTTGATTGACATTGTTAGCTCTAGCAGGTTTGTAGCCTATTTTCAGGGGAGCTCTGAAGTAGCATTTATGCAGCTAGGGAAATCTTGCTTTAATACGGATGAATTCCCCTTGTTTTCTTACGAAGTAATGTTATAAAGACATCATAATTGTGGTCAGATGTACTTTCTGTGGAGAGAGAGGCTAGTTCACCTCTGGAAGTTTGGGCTCTAAGATATGTAATCCTCTAATAAAGTTGCAGCATTGAAATATTACTTCCTGTATTGCCATGATCATTGAGGTGTTGGTGAGGGGGGCCCCGGTGGTGCAGCGGTTAGCTTTGTTGCCTCACAGCAAGAGGTTCTCCGGTTCGATCCTCGGCTGCGGTGCCTTCTGTGTGGAGTCTGCATGTCCTCCCTGTGGTCGCGTGGGTTTTCCTCTGGGTGCTCTGGTTTCCTCCCACATCCCAAAGACATGCTGTAGGTGGATTGGACACTCTAAATTGGCCCTAGGTGTGTGTGCCTTCTGTAGAAGGTTGGGCACGGGACTGGCAACTCGACACCGTAAAAAACACTACTGCCAATCTTGAGCGGACAGGTGATCCGCTGTGGCGACCCCTAACCGGGAAAAGACAAAAGAAGAAGAAGATTGAGGTTTTAGTGAATGTGACCACTGTAGGCAAAGTGGGTGAAATTAGAGGGGTTTTGTAAAAATGTAGAACATTGATGCACACCACTGAAACATTTTATTTATAGTTAGTACTCATTTGTATCCATTTCATGGTTGTAGAAAACCACAGGATCTCCAATCATGCAACAGATGTAATGCCTGAAGTTGATCTAGATGGGACATCAGTGGATTGCAGGATGCCCACTCACTTGAATACTGCACTCACACCTAGGAGAGGTTTTGAGTATAGTCATTTGTAATGTCCACATGCCTTTAGGATGTCAGATGAAACTGGAGCTGTAAGTAAAAGCTCATATGGACAAAGAAGGAGACGTACTCCGCATGTAAGGGTATTCTGACCAGGAACTGTATCAGAGGGCCACATTCTGTGAATCAACAGTGGTAGGTGCTGTACTGCTGTGCAGAACTACTGTAAAACTTATGAAAGGCAAATAAATATTTAACTGAAGATCTTAAGACATTTACTATTGTGCACGTGGACTGTCATAAAGACTGTCCTATTTTAGGCTAATCTTTGCATTTATATTGGGTAGCAGAAATAGTTTTAACATAGTCTGGAGAGGTCTAAGTCGGGACTCAAAAATAAAAAGCCATTAAAATAATTTACAGTTCATTTTCCTGCAGTTTCTTATGAGTTCCTTGAGTTTGTTTCTATATAGTGCTCTTTATGTCCTGCTTTTTATACCTCTGCAGTGATTGATCAATCACAAAGAATTATCAGGGCAGCTGGAAGTCCTGCATTCTATGAAAGCAACATTTTCTGTAGAGTTTCTCTCGTATTGAACAATGTATGGAAGCAGTATATGGCACCATGCATTATGGCGAAGTACATGAATGCTTCACATGCACTGTTAAACTTGGCAGACGGTAGTTAGACCTTAAATGGCACCAGAGAGGTATGATTATCTGTCCATGCTGATGCTTTCTCTTCTTAGAGGGAATGCCATTTCTGCTGTCAATTCTCAACTGACGTCAAGGTCTTTTGCTTTTGATTTTGTCAAGAAAAACACAGAATAAAGTTTTTTTGCTTTAGTTAAGGGATGACAATCACAATAATGTTTACTGAATTTCATCATGCTGTGTGCATTTCAGAAGGTTCAGTGCTGTACATTAATTTGAGACAGAGATGTAGCCATAATTATGTTGTTGGTATTTGCAAGTGAAAGTGCATTTTACTGCACAAGAATTTCCCATGCTTTTTTGATGGGAAATTGAATTATAGGATGCTTTTGCATGCTGTGGTGTATGAGTTAAGTTATACTCAAACCTCATTATTCACTATACACCTTCTCTTTCTGCTATCCTTTTATATCATCCACCGTTCTTTAAGCAAATCTGCATCTTCTACACTATAAGGACATTGTAAAATTCCTTGCTGTGTGTATAGCAGTCCTGTTCTGCACTGTGCGAATGCATTTTGGTTTCCATTTTCCTCAGATCCTTGGCATTCTGCTGTTGTTGCCTTTCCTAGTTGCACCTTTTCAATTTTGACTGAAGAATTGGAACATTTTTTTACTGAGGTTTTTAACTGCAAATTCCTTTTGAGGTGACTCAGTGTTTTAATTAATATTGATTTGTATCTGTAGCAAGCAGAAAATTAATTGCTGACGTTTAGAAGTGTAACTGTTTTGGATGGGAGGAGGGACAGGAACTAGCATTCTTGCTACCGCTGAGCCAGAATTTTTTGCAACTCAGAAATTCATTTAAGCTAATTAATTAAAGTGACAGATTTCTCCACATATGTAGTTAATGCCGCTTTGGTGCTTTTGTTAGCTGCGTACAGGATATGCTTCCCTTAACATTTTGCTTGCTCATATGTACTTTTTGTGAATGATTTTGCTACATGAAAAGCTTGAATGAAAAGTGAACTTGAGTACATTTTCATGTGCTTCTTTAATCATAGGCTAGTTCCCTCCTTTACATATAAAAAATCCTCTTGCATATCTTAAACTTTATCTGCGGCTTCTCTGTTGTTATGTTTACATCATTACTCTTCCTTCTTGTGAAAACATTGTACATGATTGCGGAAACATTTTTGGGCATGAACACACATTATTTCAAATGCATCAGGTATTACATATTGAATATTATCAGGCAGTGTTTGGTTATTATTTGCCTTTTCTTTTTTTAGAAGTGGTATATTCATATTTTTTCTGCTTTTACAACAACTGGCATATCTGTTTTTTCTCATTCTTATGCAAAATTCCTGCATCCTGGCCATAAATTCAACCCTAACCCTCTCCCAGTAACTCATCACTGGAAACCAGAATACAATTCAACTCTTACTCTATAGATAGTAAACATCTGTAACCAAGGTTTCCTCAACATCTAATCCTAACTCTGCCCATCTGCACAAGGGAGGAAATTTCAACAGACTTTAGACTTATAGTAGTCTTATCCGCCTCCAAAATCCTTGAAAAATTGTATTCAAAAACAATTGCTAAATTATCTTCTGAAGGAATGATTCCTATGCCCCAGGCAACATGGCTGCCATCATACTAGTACTAACACCTCACTTCTAACCTGTGTAGTTACTGTCAGTAAAGCTAAGGATAACAGCAAGTTAGTTTCCTCCTTATTTCTAGACTTGTCTAAAACCTTCAGCACAGTTTATCACAGCAAACTTCTGCTTCAGATGTCCTCATTATATCTCTGTCAAACCACCCTTCTGTGTTTCAAAAGCTATCTGTTTAATAGGTGGCAGTCAGTAAAATGGCACTCCGCCGTCATCTATGCCTCATAGTCACCTCCAGTGTACCACAAGGCTGTGTCCTTGATCCCCTCCTCTTTAACATTCTCACCAACAGCCTCCACACATCCACACAGCAGGCCTGCCTAATACAGTATGCAGATGACTCTTACTCTTATTTGCACATCTGATTGCATAGCACACCTCAAAAAAAATTACTCAAGAAGCTTTAACAGCAGCTGAAACATGGCTTTTTGACCACTCATGCCCAACCCTTAAAAAAATAAACTACTACTTTTTCCCTCAAATTCCTCTCTCATGAAAAAACAAAATTTAAAGTCCTGTCTCTTGATAATACACTCGTTGAAGTCACTTCTCATTACATTATTAGGGATGATAGTGGATGATAATCTTAAATTCAACCTGTATACACAAAAATTAATAAGAAAAACTCAACAACTGTGGATGCTTTATAGAGCCAAAAAATTTCTCAACAATGCAACTAAAGCTAATTTGACACTACTTATCTCCTCCTCTCATTTCTTTATGGTGGCCCCATCCTTGCTAACCTTCAGGGATCACAAAAATCAAAGTTTTTTTTTTAAGCAAGAAACTTCTTTATTAAATTGTCACATATGACATAGGCAAAAATGCATTTATATAAATGAAAAATGCTATTGACATAATTATAGTTGCAAACATACATCACTTATAATCTATCCAGTCATTGTCTGTCAGACATTACATAGCTCATTCAAATCCTGCCTTCTTTTTAAACCTTGTTCCTCCTCTGTATGTATTGTTCACAGAATTCCCATTTTTTCTATGTAGTTTGCTCCTACCCTTTTCTAAAGATCCCAATTCCAGTAGTTTATTCACTACTCGTAATACAGTCAGTGTAGACTTTGATTTCCATTTTGCAGTTATTGCTTTTTTGGCAGCCACTATAATTAGACTCAGAAGGCTTTACTCTGTCTAGGCAATTCCGATTCTGTATCATAGCTCAAAAAATAATGTCCTTAGTTACCAGTTTGCTCACCCAGCATCTCTGACAAAGTAGTCTGCAGGGAATCCTTAAGATCTGCCAACTCATTACAGTCCCAAAAATATGTTTCCAATTACCTCTTTCTTCCCCATCACACCTCCAACATTTGCTGTCTACCTGAGGAAAAATTCTTTGGAGTCTACTTGGGCTATAAAAATACCTATGTAAATGCTTCTGAGCAAAGATCCTAAATCTTCTAGACTTGCATAGTGGGGAGACATACATACATACATCACTCCATTGTTTATTTGTGAATTGCTTTTCCAACAAAAATCAAAACTTAAACAGTGTTATGACAGAGTTGCTAAATTTGCATCATGTGCCCCTTTCAGAAGCCACCACTGTATGTAAAGCACTAAAAAGCTTAAATTGGTTACAACTACTCCATCAACTAACATATACACAGGTTCTTACTACCTATAAAATTATCCAGAATCCATCTGCTTGTACAGCACTAAATATCACTTTTCACAACTATGTTCCTAGTCTGTCATTAATGCCGAGTGATGAAAAATTCCTGTCTGTCCACAAACCTGTTGAATCTGCTTGGCATTGTGTCTTCTTGTAACATGCTACTAAGGCCTGAAACTCCTTACCTGTATCCATCAGGTCAGTACCCTCCCTCCAGTACTTCAAAACCATTCTGAAAGACTTCCTAGCCAAAAGCTGTCTCTGCTCTTGTTCAACATTAGCTTGCTCAACATTAGGATAAACTTTATCCCTAAATGTCAACAAATATCTATTTATGACTTACATCTCCTTATTCTCCCTTCTTCATTCTCTTTCTTACTTCTGTCAATTTCTTTCCCCTGGCATTCTCTCTAAATATACCATAAGCCTGCTTTTGTCTTACTTCATATTAAAATTCCTGTTTGTTATTATACTAATGTACCTTTAATTTCTCTATAAACTAAACTAAAATTTCTCTAACTATTAAATCATTGTCATATTACTTGTATTTATTCTTAACCAATGTTTTCATATTATGTCTAATTTAGTATAATTGTTTAAACTGTATTTGTTTTTTTTTTATATTGTTTTCAGAGACTGTAAAATTATTATTCTTAAAATGTTTTGTAATACTTTGGAGATTTTCTCACCAGGCCCCCACTGAAAATGTGCTGCTACCCAGTCAGACTTTCCCAATAATCAAATGCCAGTCACTCAATCAGTAAATAAATAGTGTTCCTCAGGGGCGGCCCGTGCTATTGGACTGTCGGACTACAGCCCCCTCAACAAAAAAAAAAAAAAGAAAAAAAAATTTTAAAAATTCGCGGACTTCGCACATGCGCAGTAGTCCAGACTACTGCGAGTCTACTGCGCATGCTCCAGGCAGTCCGGCAGTCCAGGTAGGGAAACATAGGAGACGTCTGTGCACTTTTAAAGTGCACAGACTCGCTGGGAAAACGCGTCGGGGCTGGACTGCAACAGCAGCAGTCAGTCTCTCTCGTCGGGACTGTGGATTAGGGTTTGGATCGCGGGGAATCTCGCGGGACTGTGGATTATTGCGCGGGCATTTGGATTACGTTATGGAGTATGGGCAGCAAGGACAGGTAAGTGTGTTAATTATTGTTTAGAATGGTAGGGAAGTGTGTGAATGAATGTATACCTATTTGAATGGACTGGTGTGTGTTTATTGTTTAGAATGGTAGGGAAGCCTATTTGAATGGACTGGTGTGTGTGTGTGTGTGTGTGTGTGTGTGTGTGTGTGTGTGTGTGTGTGTGTGTTTCCTATTGCAATATTACTAGCTTATTTTTAATGTAATTTAGGCAATTTATTCCACAGGGGCATCAGACACTTTATTGTTCGATGAAACCATGAAATGTAAAGGTGATTGCTAGCACCAACCTCTTCATTACAGATTTATTTAACGTGGAATTATTTAGATTACTTTTTTACTACTTCAGAGATTGTGCATATTTACTGATAATGGTGGAATGTAGAATTGTGCATATTTACTGATAATAGTGGACTGTAGAAGTTTGAGTAGACTTTTATGATGGAAATGTTCTGAATTGGACAGTTTTGTTTCATTGTTTACTGGAAAAATGTTCAAAGCAGTAGGAAGGTGTATCAAAGAGCACATGTATGTTTCATATGCAAGGGGCCTATGATTTGAAAACAGCCCAGAATTAATTTTTATCTGCCGCGAGTAAAATGTATTTTCTTTGAATGTGGATTTTAATGTTGTTTTAGTGAATGTGAGTTTCAAGGGCAGAGAAGTTTTAATGCCAAGTTTGTTATGTCTTAGTGTGTGTGCTGTAAAATGCAAAAATAAAACTTTCAAATGAAGTTCAAATCATCATAGAAGTAAATCAGTATGCACATTAGTGTTTATGGTAAATGGAGTGAAATAGCAAATTAATGGATCATTGGAATGGCTTCAGGGAGGCTCCATTCGACCAGGGTTTTGTGAGGGGGAAGGGCAGCAAACTTAGACAGCCCCAGCTGAACCATACCTCCCAACTGTCCAGATTTTCAAAGAATGAATAGATGTTTTGCTTCTTATTTTTGATTTGTTCCTCATAAAAATTTGTGGTTTTCTGGCAAATCATTTAGGAATTAAGTCACTAAATAATGACACACCTAGTTTCAGACTTCATAACCTTCAGAAAAATGCATGCTAAAGTAAGACCTGTTCTATCAACTGTCCCAGTTTATAGAAGAGCATTTTTAGTACTGTTTATATGTTCCCCAATATATTTGGCCTTGTCCAGATTTATGTCCCAGTTTATACAAGAGCAATTTTAGTACTGTTTATATGTTCCCCAATATATCTGGCCTTGTCCAGATTTATTGCATTAACAGGTTGAGAGGTACATGCAAATAAATTGCTTTATAGAATTAGGCATAGCCAAACCTCTGAACTGTCCCTGATTTTGACTCAAAATGTTGCTCTTCCCTAATGATCCCTCCAAAATAGCAATTTTGGAAGAAAACATGGAGGGTTTATAATTAAGAAATAACTGTAATAATCAGATTACTTTTATTTCAGAAATGCATGTAGATTATTTTATTTTGTCAGCTGCTCAAGTTAACAGTACTAATATTAAAGTGTCCCTTCTTTGACAGGTTCCCAGCTGTATTGTGTTGCTATTTTATATTTTACATCACATTTTTGGTCCATTTTTCATAAAATTGTGTTTTTTTGGCAAATTAGTGACAAATAATTAAAGACTGAAGTTAGAAAATAATGACAGACATTTGAGTTTCAGATTTCATACCATTCAGAAAATTCATACTAATGCAAGACCTCTATTAGCTTTCTAAGGTTATAAGAGCGATATTTTAAAAATTGTCCTTATTTTTGGGCCTTTGTCCCATTTCTTTGTATGGCTTTGTCCAGATTTCTTGCTCTGAGGTTGAGAGGTGTGACAAATGTGTCAGGGCCATCACAAGTCAGCCCGAGACATTTCAAACTGTGACATACTTGTTACACCCCACTCTCCCATGTAGTGACTCTGGATGTGTCGAAGCAAGGCAAGGAGTAGTTATGCAGTGTAAATGTGCAGAGAATCCCACCTATCCAAGGTAGACACAAGTACTAGAGTGGCTTTTCATCTGTCCTTGATTTTTTGCAGAATGGTCTGGTTTCTGTCATATTTTTTGTACTGTTGATTTATGCTTATTACTCAAAGTGCATGTTGCTCTGTGTTTAAGTAGCAATACTTTAATGACCATCAGGTAAGCTTGGCTGAGATTGCAAGATGCAAGTAAGCTTTAATAAGCATACTGTTAAAGAATTGCCAACATTGAAAGCCTTTCTGTTGCCATATAGAGAATACTTAACTAGATAATGTATAAGCCTTGGGTACTGAAATGCATATGCCAGTATTTGTAATAAAGGACAGAATTACATTATTTTAAGAGTCTCATTACACTTGGAGACTTACAGTCATCTCTGCAGGCTTTAACCATAAACCGAATGCCAATCGTGTGGTCTATAACCTGTACAGTAATCCTTTTAAGCAATGTATCTTGAGCTTATTTCTTGTTTGCTTTTCATTTTTTACTTTGATCATGTTTTCCCCATGAAACAAGTAGTTGTTAGGCAGCAGGTCTTTTTTTGGATAAGGAACATTTTTACAAGTGGGGGCATCAGAGATTTCTACTTTCAGCATGTTACTTTAATAAAGCTGAATATAAATTATAATTAGAACTGCAGTGCAAGAAGTGGTTTGAGTTGAGTGCTGCTTGTTTTCTTATACTTGATTTTGACTGGCATTCCATTAATGTATTTAAAAAAAGTAATTTATTTCTTCATGCCTCACAACCTTTTTTGTTTCCATCTAGATATTAAGCTGTCATGCAGCCAATGCATTGAAATATTTTTATTCTTCTACACTTCATTTTGTCTTGATTGGACTCTCATGACAACTGTTTGGCACCCAATGCAGTATATTTAGTTTTTGTGGTTTGCTACTACAGGTGTTTGTGTGTGTGGTAGGGAATACCTCAGACTTGAATCCTGTACCTTGTATGCAGGTTTTAAAGACCTTAATTCCCTACCCACCACCATTTGTGAAAAAAACTGCAGATTTTTGCCTCATGTTTGATCTGATCTGTTCCTCATAATATCTGTGGTTTGTAAATGTTGTAATGCTTGATATTTGATGGGGCAGTTGTAGCATTGTTGCCTCACAGCTGCAGGTTCTCAAGTTTGCTTCTTGGCTGGGGTGCCTTCTTTGTGGGGTCTATCTTCTCCCTGTGTTTGTGTGGGTTTGCTTTTGTGTCCTCCCATGTTACATAGACATGTCTGCATTATTTCTTCCTGGGCCTCTGCTGAATTTTTTTTTTGTTCCAAGTCAGACTGTCCTGATTAACAAATGTTAAATAAAATTGACAGGCATTTGAATTTCAGACTTCAGGTTTCTGAATGTTTAAGTCTTTGCATATTTGATGGTGCAGTGGTAGTATTGTTGCCTCACAGCTATAGGTTTTCTGGTTTGATTATTGGCTGGGGTGCCTTCTGTGTGGAGTCTGCATCTCCTCCCTGTGTTTGTGTGGATTTGCTCTGGTGCCCTGTCATTTTACAAAGACGTGTCTGCAGTATTTCTCCCTGGGTCTCTGCTGAAAATTGTTTTTATTCTGTCAGCAGTAAAATTGACAGGCATTTGAATTTCAGACTTCATGTTCTTCAGAAAATACATAGTAACACAACCTTTTATTCTAGCAATTTTCTAAGTTTATAAGATGAATAATTGAAATTTGTCCCTATTTTTGGGACTGCATTCCCTCATTATTGGCTTCGTCCATGTCTTTTGTGCTAAGGTTGACAGCTATGGCAAGAACTGAATTCACTGAATGTTTGAGGGCTGAATTCCCTCATTACTGGGTTTGTCCAGGTGTTTTGTACTAAGAGGTTGACAGCTATGGTGAGAACTGAATTCACTAAATGATAGCCATTTAAGTTTCAGTCTTCCTCTTTTACAAAGCAGCTGATTTGGCGTAGTGGTATGTTGCTCTGTTTTGCACAGGGAGCTTGGCAGTAAAATGTATGGTTCTAGCAACTTTCCAAGATTATACAAGCAATGTTTGTGTCCCTGGTTTTGGGCTTTTGACCCCCCCCCCCAATACATTTTGGCTTTTTCCAGTTTTCCTGTGCTGCAAAGTTGAGTATTGAGTAGATTTTACAAGGAGCTGAGAGCTGCAGGCGAACAGAAGTTTAGTGCTGCTTAAGTGAAGTTGGTTTGCCTTGTTAATAGCACAAGTTGTGTACTTGTCTTTGATGCAGAAGGCTGTGGGTTCTACTCCCACAAGGGGTGGATGCTGCTGTACTGAGAATGTTCTCCTTGGTGAAGATACTAACTATGAGTTCGTTATCAGTTTGCCATCCATTTCCTCTTGCAATATTACTAGCTTATCATTTTTTAATGTAATATAGGCAATTTATTCCTGAGGGGCAACAGGCACTTTATTTTTCGATGAAACCATGAAATATAAAGGTGTTTGCTAGCAGCAACCTCTTCATTAGTTACAGATTTCTTTAATGTGGAATTATTTAGATGACTTTTACTTCTTCAGAGATAGTGCATATTTACCGATAATGGACTGTAGAATAGTGCATATTTACTGATAATGGACTGTAGAATTGTGCATATTTACTGATAATGGACTGTAGAATTGTGCATATTTACTGATAATGGTGGACTGTAGAATTGTGCATATTTACTGATAATGGTGGACTGCGGAAGTCTGAGTAGACTTTTATGATAAATGTTCTGAACTGGGCAGTTTTGTCATTATGGGTACATGCATTTTGTTTCATTGTTTAGTGGAAAAATGTTCAAAACAAATTTAAAACGCTCTCTAACAACTGTAATATATTGTACAAGGAATATAATTTAGTACAATGAGGAAGGTGTATCAAAGAGCACATGTATGTTTCATATGCAAGGGGCCTACGATTTGAAAACAGCCCAAAATTAATCTTTATCTGCCACTGGCAAAATGTATTTTCTTTGAATGTGGGTTTCAATGCTGTTTCAGTGAATGTGAGTTTCAAGAGCAGAGAAGTTTTAATGCTAAGTTTTCATTGTGAGACTGCATTGCTTTGTTTAGTAGATGACTTAGTCTTTGTGCTGTAAAATACAAAATAAAACTTTCAAATGAAGTCCAACTCATCATACAAGTAAAGCAGTATGCACATAAGTGTTTATGGTAAATGGAGTGAAATAGCCAAGTAATGGTTCATAGGAATGGCTGCAGAGGCTATTCAACCGTGATTTTGTCAGGGGGGAAGGGCAGCAAACTCAGACAGGCCCAGCTGAACTATACCTCCCAACTGTCCAGATTTTCAAAGAATGAATAGATTTTTGCTTCTTATTTTTGGTTTGTTCTTCATAAAATTTGTAGTTTTCTGGCAAATCATTTAGAAATTAAGCCACTAAATAATGATACACTGAGTTTCAGACTTCATAACCTTCAGAAAAATGCATGCTAAAGTAAGAACTGTTATTCTGTCAACTGTCTCAATTTATACAAGAGCAATTTTTAGTACTGTTTATATGTTCCTCCAGTATATTTGGCCTTGTTCAGATTTACTGCATTAACAGGTTGAGAGGTACATGCAAATAAATTGCTTTATAGAATTAGGCATAGCCAACCTCTCAACTGTCTCCGATTTTGGCTTAAAATGTTGCTCTTCCCCCTAATAATCCCTCCGCAAAATAGCAATTTTGGAAGAAAACATGGAGGGTTTACAATTAAGAAATAACTGTAATAATCAAAGTTATAGATTACTTGAAATACATGTAGATTCTTTTATTTTGTCAGCTGCTCAAGTTAGCAGTACTAATATGAAAGTGTCCCTTCTTTGACAGGTTCCCAGCTGTATTGTGTGGCTATTTTATATTTTTGCATCACATTTGGTCCATTTTTCATAAAATTGTGTTTTTTGGCAAATTAGTGACAAATCACTAAAGACGGAAGTTAGAAAATAATGGCAGACATTTGAGTTTCAGATTTTATACCCTTCAGAAAAGTCATAGTAATGCAAGACCTATTCTATTATCTTTCTAAGTTTATTAGAGCAATATTTAAAATTTGTCCTTATTTGTGGGCATTTGTCCCACTTCTGTGTATGGCTTTGTCCAGATTTCTTGCTCTGAGGTTGAGAGGTATGACACATGTGTCAGGGCCATCACAGTCAGCCAGAGACATTTCAAATTGTGACATACTTGTTGCACCCCACTCCACCATGTACTGACTCTGGATGTGTCCAAGCAAGGCAAGGAGTAGTTATGCAGTGTAAATGTGCAGTGTGTCCCCCATCCAAGGTAGACACAAGTACTACAGTGGCTTTTCATCTGTCCTTGATTTTGCAGAAAGGTCTGGTTTCTGTCATATTTTTGTACTGTTGATTTATGCTTATTACTCAAAGTGCCTGTTGCTCTGTGTTTAAGTAGCAATGCTTTAATGACCATAATGTAAGCTTGTCTGAGATCATAAGATGCAAGTAAGCTTTAATAAGCATACTGTTAAAGAATTGCCAACATTGAAAGCCTTTCTGTTGTTGCCATGCAGAGAATACTTGACTAGATAATGTATAAGCCTTGGGTATTAAAGTACAGGATTCCATTATTTTAAAGAGCTCATTACACTTGTTGGAGACTTCCAGTCATCTCTACAGACTTTACCCGTAAACTAAACAGAATGCCAATCATGTGTGGTCCATAACCTGTACAGTAATCATTTAAGCAATGTATCTTGAGCTTGTTTCTTGTTTGCTTTTCATTTTTTACTTACATGTTTTCCCCATGAAACAAGTAGATAGTTGTCAGGCAGCAGGTCTTTTTGGATAAGAAACATTTTTACAAGTGGGGGCATCACAGAGATTTCTACTTTCAGCATGTTACTTGGCACTTTAATAAAGCTGAATATAAATTATAATTAGAACTGCAGTGCAAGGAGAAGTGGTTTGAGTTGAGTGCTTCTGGTTTTGCTTGTACTTGATTTTGACTGGCATTCCAGTAATGTATTTAAAAAGTAATTTATTTTTTCATGCCTCACAACCTTTTGTTTCCATCTAGATATTAAGTAAGCTGTCGTGCAGCCAATGCATTGAAATATTTTTATTCTTCTACACTTATTTTTGTCTTGATTGGACTCTCATAATGATGGTTTGCCATGCCACCCAGGGGAGTGTATTTAATTAAAGTTAGTTTTTGTGGTTTTGAGCATAGCCCCTCCCCTTTCTGATTGGCCACACCCCTTCCCCTTGACCCCACCCATTCAGCTGGCTCCTGCAGCCCCCCTTTGATTTGAAGTCACCAGCCGCCACTGGTGTTCCTTCTATACAAAATGGTAGCAGGAAAAAAATCATTTGAACACTGGAGGAAGACATACCTCTCAACCTGAAAACATCAAAAATCCGGACAAAGGCCCATGAAAAGTAGGTACAACTGGCCAAAAATCTGGATGCTGATTAACATAAAATTTGCATACCTAATTATGTACCCTCACCCACCCTGATGGAATTGTGCAATACCAACCTTCATACTCAAATTGAAGAAAAGACAAAATGTTAATTAAAATACAAAATCTAACTAGAACACTAGTGTAATTTATATTAGCATTTGGACTTGTATCAAATTTTGAACTTGTATAAAACTAAAAGATCTGGCAGAAGACACAAAGCCAAACCTATTTGAGTTATTTCCATTTATAAGGCACTAAAGTTTTTATGAACCAGCTCAATCATTACAGAACTACAACCCTAGCTAAGTTACTTACTACATATGGGGCCAAAACACAAAAGAACCACACACGTCTGCTTTAAAAATAGATTACAACAACACAGCTGCTGGTGTAGCAGAAACAATTTTTTACATCAAAGTGGTAATCTTGCTAAAAGGGTAACCATTTCTAAAATAAAGGAAGGGATCTGCATTATTACTCAGTATCAACACAGGAATCCACTGTTTATCCAGCTCATATGGAATCGATTTGAGACCAGTTAAAAGTATCATATAAAATCCAGTGAATTTAAACTATTGAATTACTACATTTTATAAGGTGCAACATGAATAATGATAAATAAACCCGTGGGCAGTAGTAATACCATTTCAGGGTAATGCCATCCACAGTAACATCCAGTCAGTTCATGTGATCTTGCACCGTAGACAACATGATGCTATTAAAGGTCCATGCCTACTTCTCTGATTGTGTACTAAAATCATGATCCCAAAGGGTAAGGAAAACTAAAACAGAACAGCAGAAAATGTAGAAGTAATTCTGACCACATAAGTGATTTAATCAAAATGCAAACCATTTATTACTATGGACACGGTTTGCCTTAACTTATAATACCTGCTAGATTTGGAATGCACTTGGGCGCACCCCTCATGCTGACACATGTGCTTTCATAGAGGCCTTTCAGGTACAGCTGGAGGAAAGGAGTATTGGTCTCAAAGCTAACACTTCACCCACCCGTCCATAATGTCAAGATGAAAGTTATCCACTCCTGGCTGCATCATCTGCTGACGTTTGGACGCTAGACAAGAAAAATCACTATTTAGGATAGACGGTCAATTTTTGCAGTTGTAAAACATTACTCTGGTGTCTCCCACCACTCCATGGTCTACTGCAACATGCCAGCTTCCTCAATGGTACCACCATGCCTTCTGGGTTATGTAGTTCAGTGAATAACTGCACCACCTGGCAGAGAATGCTTTGTGAACATGCTCTGAATTTGACCTTCACACATGGCAATGCAGTGAAAACAGTACCATATTTAAAAAGAATTAAACCGCTCTAACTAAATGCTTATGTCCATTAGGGGAGCATTTCCTTGTGCAGGTGTTCTCCTTACTCGGTAACACAAAACCTTTTATTCTAACAACTTCCTACATTTATAAGAGCAATATTTAAAATTTGTCCATATTTTTGGGGCTTTGTCCCTCCATTATCCAGGAGGTG